>NW_025534621.1:0-173567 GCF_020615455.1 Coregonus clupeaformis | reverse complement strand
CTGAGTGTTGGAGTGTGCCCCTGAATATCCGTACATTTTTACTTGAGAAACTTTCTATTAAGGTGTCTATACTTTTACTCAAGTATGACAATTGGGTACTTTTCCCACCACTGGCTAGATCTGTGGTTAAAGTGAATGTATCCCAATTGGGTTACTATTTATGAATCCACATATAATTACAAATAAAAGTCCCAATACAAAATCCCCTCTCACTTTAATATTTTATCTGTCATTTAACAAAGTAGGTGATCACTTGATCAACCTTCTGAAGCATGTCAGAGAATCAGAGCCTGAATCGTGATGTCCTCTAGAGGACCGCCAAGGAATTTGCATTTCAATACAGACTTCTCAGCTAGCACAAAATGTTTTAAGAACCATACAGCATGGTGAGAGTGTTGTTATCCTATGGTTGTTTTGCAAACATCCTTCCCTGGGAATGTTGAAGGATAGTTGCTTGGCTTTGGTACATTCTCGGCACATTAAAGGAACTTCAGAAAAAAAACTGGGTAGGTGTACTTGTAAAACAATTTTATTAAAAGTAGGCTACTGTTCATTATTGGTAAGAAAACATTTAGGCCTACATTGTTGTATTAAATCAGTCATGCCTCATTGCAAGATATTGTCTTTGAGCAAACCTTGAACGTCTTGTCCAACAAGTCTAATAAAACAACCAATACATTCTGTAGCCTACCAGCTTACTTCCTTATGTCCATCATTATCCGGAAGACATGTTTACAAATTGTATATTGATAACAAATAAATCATTCAAATGAACAACTTACCTATTTTTGAATCAAGTATATTCAATGTTCGTGAAGTGATAATAGGCTAGGCTGCTATGGAGTAACAATTGTATAGCAACAGTTTCACTTTTAGCCTGTCGAGTTGTTTATCTGCAGAATGTAGACGTGTCCTAACCACGCCCCAAAGTTCCATGGGCAAAAAGCCAAGGCTATTTAACACTATAATCTCCTAATCTAATTTTGTAAATATATTTTTTTGCCAACTCTCAACTAAAATCACAGTTTATCAGTAGGCCTAGTCACACAATATACAAACTCCAATCTGTTAATTGGATCTGAACATAATATCAACACATGGATTGAAATGGCTAGCGTTCAGCTGTCCAAAATGAAAATTCAAGCCAATATATTTCATAGAATGCTGATAACGATGAGCAGCATGCCATCCTTTTCAAATCTTGTAATAATGTTAAAGCAACCACACTGTGTGGTTTGTATGTTGCATTAATCCCCTGTAGAGAGAGTACCGGTACTTTAATATATACACAATAACTTAGAATCAACTCAGTATTTGAGACGTGAGTCATACTTTCAATGCCACATATTCTTTAGATTCAGAGATTTCTCTGACGTAAGAGGTACATGGAATGCTGAATGCCAACCTTTGAGTCAAACATTTTATTTCTTGTACTAACAGGCTGAGCTTAACAGGTTCTTCGTTCTCACACTGACACATGAGAGATTGAATGCCTCAGGGACAACGAAGAACCTGATTAGCTGAGACTTTTAGTACAGTGCTAAACAGGTTTTTCGTTCAGTGCTAAACAGGTTCTTCGGAATTAAACATGATTATACACTGTTGCCTGATTCTGCTAAAAAGGTTCTTCATTCTCACATGGACACATAAGAGAGTGCATGCCTCAGGGCCCTGAGGCATTCATTCTCTCATGTGTCAGTGTGACAACGGTGTAATATCATGTTTAATTCCAGTACTATAAACTGCATTTTATCAACACAGAAGTTATACAGTGTTATGCTTGAATGTTTTTAGTTGAGTTACATCTAATGACAATGCTTTCCTTTCAAATTACAGAACTGGATCGGTAACTATGGGCTTTTACTTAACGCCTCCTGCAACACCTGGTGCCGCTGGTTGTAAGCGCAGTGTGTCTGTCTATAAGTTGTTTTGCGCAGAGGTGCTGTATTTTCAGATAAATGTGTATTCCACATAAAAAATGTAGTCCTAAATTCTGATGTGAAATGTTGAGAATTGCTCTATCACTTTTACCTCTCCATTTCATAATGTGTCTTTCCACAGCAATCCTTTTTTAGTCTGAATAATATTATATATTCCTCATTTCAAATAAGACTGTTTCCTGCTGGATATTTTTTAAAGGTGGTTTTAAAGTAAGAGTATTATTTAAACAATGATATTAACTGGCCAACGACGGTCACGACTTGTTCGGGCAGGCTTCGGCGTTCATCGTCACCAGCCTACTAGCCACTGCCGCTCCATATCTCATCATTCCATTGTCTTGTCTTGTCAATTACACACACCTGGTTCATATCCCCTCATTAGTACATGTATAAGTGTTCCCTCTGCCCCCATTGTCCTTTTGGGTGATTGTTATTTGTGAGTTGAGTGTAGCTCGGTTGAGCTACCCGTACCTTGTATTTCCGGGGATATTGTTCCCCGTGTGGCTGTATTTTGTTGACGCTATCCAGCGTAACTGTGTCCTACGGAATAAACTCTGTATTCAGTGATTTACCCTCCTGCGCCTGACTCCTTCAAATCACACTCTCACAGAATCACACACCCGTAACTATGGAGTCAGCGGGAGAGGAGCTGCATGCCTGGAGTTGTGGCACGGGTCCAGGAGCATTCCACGATGCTGGCCAGCTTTGGGGGAAAGCGATGGATCAGGGTTCTTCAGGTTGTCCAACACCTGGAGAGGAGAGGACCCGATATTTCGAGACCAGCTGGTCAACCGGATCCAGCCACCCACACCCCTGCACCCGGAGGGGATCCAGATATCCCAACCACGGGAGTTCGACGGGAAGGCGGCGCTCTGCCAAGGATTCCTCCTCCAACTGGAGCTCTACTTCTCCAGCATCACTCCTCCCAGGAGTCATGTGTACCCCCTGTCGCAGGCTGAAACGGCGGCTATGGAAACATACGTCGCGGTCCCTGCGCCCGGGGTATATACGTCCGTCCACTTCACCCGCCTCCTCGAGTTTCTTCTTTGTGAAGAAGAAAGACGGCGATCTCCCATGCATTGATTATCGACCACTGAACAAGGAGACGATCAGGTTTAGTTATCCTCTCCCCCTCATTCCGTCAGTGATCGAGTCAATGCATGGGGCGCGCTTCTTCTCCAAATTAGATCTCAGGAGTGCGTACAACCTGGTGCGTGTTCGGGAGGGGGATGAGTGGAAGACAGCATGCAGCACAACCACGGGGCATTATGAATACCTGGTGATGCCCTACGGTTTGATGAATGCTCCATCCATCTTCCAGTCCTTTGTGAATTAGGTGTTTCGGGACATGTTTGGTTGCGGTGTAGTGGTCTACATCGATGACATTCTGGTGTATTCCGCTACGTGCGCCGAGCATGTGTCCCTGGTTCGCAAAGTCCTGGCCCGACTGTTGGAGAATTACCTTTATGCCAAGGCAGAGAAGTGTATGTTTTTCCAGCAGTCCGCCTCCTTCCTCGGATACCGCATCACCACCTCAGGGGTGGAGATGGAGGGGGATCACATTTCAGCCGTGCGTAATTGGCCGACTCCCCACCACGGTTAAGGAGGTGCACCTCTTTCTGAGCTTTGCCAACTACTATCGTAGGTTTATCCGGGGCTTTGGCAAGGTCGCAGCTCCCATTACATCTCTGTTGAAGGGTGGGGCGTCCCGGCTCAGCTGGTCTGCTGAGGCTGACCTGGCCATCAGGAAACTGAGGGGTCTGTTCACCTCAGCCCCGGTACTGGTCCAACCCGATCCATCACTACCGTTCATAGTGGAGGTGGATGCGTCCAAGGTAGGGATAGGCACTGTCCTATCTCAACGCTCGGGCACGCCACCCAAGCTCCGCCCCTGTGCCTTCTTCTCTAAGAAGCTCAGCCCGGCGGAGCAGAACTACGATGTTGGTGATCGGGAGCTGTTGGCTGTTGTCCGAGCTTTTACCGTGTGGAGGCATTGGCTCGAAGGGGCGAAACACCCTTCCCTCGTCTGGACGGACCACCGTAACCTGGAGTACATCGGGCAGAGAGGAGGCTGAATCCTCGCCAGGCCAGGTGGGCCCTATTCTTCACCCGGTTCGATTTAACACTGTCATACATCCCGGCACTGCGAACGTGAAGGCAGACGCATTGTCACGGCTGTATGACACAGAGGAGAGGCCCAGAGACAACACCCCCATACTCCCGGCTTCCTGCATTGTGGCGCTGGTAGAATGGGCGATGGACGCGGATATAGAGCAGGCGTTACGCACAGATCCATCTCCACCTCAGTGTCCAGCTGGGCTGCGGTACGTGCCTGCTCATATCCGTGATCGTCTGATCTACTGGGCACACACGTCACCCTCCTCTGGTCACCCAGGTATCGGTCGTACAGTGCGCTGCCTGACCGGAAAGTACTGGTGGCCTACCTTGGCTAAGGACGTGAGGGTGTATGTCTCCTTCTGCTCGGTGTGCGCCCAAAGTATACCTAGGCACCTAGGCAACTCCCAGCGGGTAAGTTACAACCTTTACCAATTCTACATCGTCGTCTCCGGCCTACTAGCCACTGCCGCTCCATATCTCATCATTCCATTTGTCTTGTCTTGTCAATTACACACACCTGGTTCCCCGTGTGCCTGTATTTTGTTGACGCTATCCAGCGTAACTGTGTCCTACGGAATAAACTCTGTATTCGGTGATTTACCCTCCTGCGCCTGACTCCTTCAAATCACACTCTCACAACGACATTCTTTTTTGTATGTTTTTTCTTCTTTTTTTCTTCGATAATAATAATAATAATAAGCCATTTAGCAGACGCTTTTTTCCAAAGCGACTTACAGTCATGTGTGCATACATTTTTACGTATGGGTAGTCCCGGGGATTGAACCCACTACCCTGGCGTTACAAGCGTCATGCTCTACCAATTGAGCTACAGAGCACCATAAATCAAGTGCATCAATCAACAGTGCAATATAAAATCTAAACAATCTAAAATCAAAGGACCAGACAAAACAGGACAGATAAAAAGAGGAAGGAGGGGTTGGGAAGAGGTTACAAACCCGATTTAGGGTAAGGGTTTGGTTTTTGGTGGTAGTGTTTGGAATAGGAGCTAAAGGCCCAGGCACCCAGCCTGCCACTATCACACCTGAATTATCTGGCCAATGAATCACAAAGCCCTTGATACAGCCTAATGCAATCAGTTGTATCTGATGTGCCTGAGATAGATTTCAAATAGACAGCAGATTTTTTTTCTGAAGCACCAATATCTTTCAGCACCAATATTAGAGAGTCACATCTCTATAATCGCCATTGGAGCGCTCCGCAATAATATCACACAATCTTCAGCGCTAATTCTCATACAATGATCCTATCACCAATATATACAGTGGGGAAAAAAAGTTCTCCCACTTAAAAAGATGAGAGAGGCCTGTAATTTTCATCATAGGTACACTTAACTATGACAGACAAATTGAGAAAAGAAAATCCAGAAAATCACATTGTAGGATTTTTAATGAATTTATTTGCAAATTATGGTGGAAAATAAGTATTTGGTCACCTACAAACAAGCAAGATTTCCGGCTCTCACAGACCTGTAACTTCTTCTTTAAGAGGCTCCTCTGTCCTCCACTCATTACCTGTATTAATGGCACCTGTTTGAACTTGTTATCAGTCTAAAAGACACCTGTCCACAACCTCAAACAGTCACACTCCAAACTCCACTATGACCAAGACCAAAGAGCTGTCAAAGGACACCAGAAACAAAATTGTAGACCTACACCAGGCTGGGAAGACTGAATCTGCAATAGGTAAGCAGCTTGGGTTGAAGAAATCAACTGTGGGAGCAATTATTAGGAAATGGAAGACATACAAGACCACTGATAATCTCCCTCGATCTGGGGCTCCACGCAAGATCTCACCCCGTGGGGTCAAAATGATCACAAGAACGGTGAGCAAAAATCCCAGAACCACACGGGTGGACCTAGTGAATGACCTGCAGAGAGCTGGGACCAAAGTAACAAAGCCTACCATCAGTAACACACTACGCCGCCGGGGACTCAAATCCTGCAGTGCCAGAAGTGTCCCCCTGCTTGAGCCAGTAAATGTCCAGGCCCGTCTGAAGTTTGCTAGAGTGCATTTGGATGATCCAGAAGAGGATTGGGAGAATGTCATATGGTCAGATGAAACCAAAATAGAACTTTTTGGTAAAAACTCAACTCGTCGTGTTTGGAGGACAAAGAATGCTGAGTTGCATCCAAAGAACACCATACCTACTGTGAAGCATGGGGGTGGAAACATCATGCTTTGGGGCTGTTTTTCTGCAAAGGGACCAGGACGACTGATCCGTGTAACGGAAAGAATGAATGGGGCCATGTATCGTGAGATTTTGAGTGAAAACCTCCTTCCATCAGCAAGGTCATTGAAGATGAAACGTGGCTGGGTCTTTCAGCATGACAATGATCCCAAACACACCGCCCGGGCAACGAAGGAGTGGCTTCGTAAGAAGCATTTCAAGGTCCTGGAGTGGCCTAGCCAGTCTCCAGATCTCAACCCCATAGAAAATCTTTGGAGGGAGTTGAAAGTCTGTGTTGCCCAGCGACAGCCCCAAAACATCACTGCTCTAGAGGGGAGATCTGCATGGAGGAATGGGCCAAAATACCAGCAACAGTGTGTGAAAACCTTGTGAAGTCTTACAGAAAACATTTGACCTGTGTCATTGCCAACAAAGGGTATATAACAAAGTATTGAGAAACTTTTGTTATTGACCAAATACTTATTTTCCACCATAATTTGCAAATAAATTCATAAAAAATCCTACAATGTGATTTTCTGGATTTTTCTTTCTCATTTTGTCTGTCATAGTTGACGTGTACCTATGATGAAAATTATAGGCCTCTCTCATCTTTTTAAGTGGGAGAACTTGCACAATTGGTGGCTGACTAAATACTTTTTTCCCCCACTGTACTTATTATCTTTCACTTTAAATTAGAAACAGAAATACATACAAAGGTCATAGATTAAGGGAGACGTGCCAAGGGAGAAGGCGAGCTGATCCCGGCTGGAGGTCATACTTTTACCATACTTACAATTAAACTATTCTGGCCTGTTAGTCAGTTGAATATCTGGTTAAATAGTGAAACAACATGGTGTGCTCGCCTTAGATCTGTGTCACGGTAGAAATGTATCCCGTGGTGCTGGAGCAAGAGCGCCCACTGTCTTGTACCATCGCATCTTTACGATAAAACCGGAGATTCATGCCAGTTATCATCAGTTTTTGTGTGCTATTTTGGGGGGCTGCACTGCTAAAAGCAACGTCTCCTATGGAGCGGAGCCTGGTGCAAGGGATGATGATGAGGCCATTGTTACAGGAGTGCAGTGAGCAGGTCGGAATGTAGGGGTTCAGAAGGTCAGTAAGGTACTGTATGTTGGTGCCACTCCATTGAATGCTTTGTAGGTAAACATGAGCAGTTTGAAGGTGATCCTGTATTGTTCCTGTAAGCCAATAGCTCACGACACTTTCACCATGACAATATCCTCTATTATAGTTGACATCAGTATACAATATAGTCACCTCAGCTTACCTGACAACCCTCAGTGGCAAGTGGGGGAGTTTAGGTGAGATGGAGAGGAGGAAATTCCAGAAGATGACTGAGGAGCTCAGGGAGTCAAGGGATAAAGGACAGATGACTGAAGACATTGGGGAAAGAAGAGTTGATGACCACATAAAGTCATTTAAAGCCCAGGTCAGAGTAGGATGGCAAACTAACACTGTATTTTAGCCCACACTTTTTAGGCACTAATTTGTAGTTCATAAGTGCTTCATAGGCAGTTTATTGGACCGTTATTAGGTATTACTTACATTTGATTTCAGCAACCCTTCAGTGGTTTGAACCAGCGACCTTGCAGCTATTGGCTCTTACTTAAAAGCTGCAAATTAGTGCCTGATAAGTGTGGGCTAAAATACATATAATTTGGATATGTTTTATGCATTTATTTCCAAATAAAAAGCAAACAATAGATATCCTTTTTGCCCTTTTCTTTAACAAAGGGTAGGTGATACTCTCACTCAATTCGAGCCCTGGTTTTAACCAAACACACCAAGCCCTTCCCAGGCACCAAGTTATTTAATCAGTGCATGCGACAGTATTGGCTTTACCGACATCTATGGATAGCATAATTGTGTCTGTCAAACAGGTAGGCTCCAATTATATATTTAATTCTATGATTTTGCACATAAAAAATGTTGGTGCACACGTGCACATACAGGAGGTCCCTTACCTGGCAGAAGGGAATTTTACTTTAACCCCTGCATCGGAGAGTTACAATGTTGCTATCACTTTGCAGCCAACTACCTACAGTAGGAAACCAAGTTTCTTAGTAATAATATGCCACCTGTTATCCCACATGGCACGATCCCATAATTGTTACAATTACAATAAAAATAACACTATTATATAACATATTGAACATATATTTAAATATTCCTGTAAAACTGTAAAAAATTGTGAGATCATTTGAGCTTTAGAAACAAGTGCTTTCATAAATGCATGGCGGGCCTCGTTTCGCTGGAACAGTGTGAAATAAGCTTTATGTCAATGACACAGCCTTAACGAATTTAGTTTCTTTACATAGTGAATTTGATTGTCCAATATCATTTTCAGCATTTATTTATTTAGTCTCCGCCTAGAGTGGCCTCTTTCCTCTGCAGTCAGCAATGTTTTATCTCGGTAGCTGTCCATGGTCCTGAAATCAAATCATCTGAGAGAGACAGAGAGAGGGGGAGAGAGAGAGAAAGAGAGTGAGAGAGCGAGATTAGGATGTAGTCTATACAAAAAACAAAAAAAAGTTAACCGGTGATAGATAATTGAATAATCTTACAAATTAATGCGAGTGTATGATCAACGCTTACCTTTTAATCAAAGACAAGTTGACTCGCCTGACCTTCCTGGCAGCAAAAGCATGCACTGCTTGTTGGAGGTTGATTTTGTAAGACAACTCGTGCTCAATTGATATGGTGGCGAGTCCATTGAGTCTCTCTTGACTCATAGTAAAGCGCAGGTAGTTTTTGATGAGTTTGAGCTTGGAGAATGTGCGCTCTCCACTTGCCACTGTCACCGGGAGTGTGAGAAGAACTCTCAGGGCAACAAAGGCATTAGGATACAAGGAGGCAATTTGGTGTCTGGATATGCACTCCAGTGCGTCGAGTGGTTTTGCCTCACTGTCCAGTCTCCTGCTCAATACTTTGAGCTCATTACCCTGATTACACTTTTGAGTCGATGTTCCTGGAATCCCCGTATGTAAGGGCCCTCTCCAGTGTTGCGGAGTCCCTGGTAAGTGCTGCAGTGTCCATGTCCTTGATGGTGGGGATGTTGTACAGGATGCTGAAAATACTGCTATGCTCTTCGAGCTGCGTAAAGCGCTCTTTGACGGACTGGATAGCAGAATCAATAATCTGATTAAAGAAATGTACTTTGAATTTCTGCTGAGGGTCAGTCACCGGCTCATCCTCTCCCTCGTAGCCAAACAGACTCCTCTTCTTCCTGGGACGGACCGTGGGCTGCACTGGGAAACAGGGCTCAATACCCATCTCCTCTGCCAACTATTTTGCGTTTGCTAAAGCGCCAGCGAAAGCTGCATCCGAGCAGTAGCCTTGGAGGAATACCCTGGTTGAGTTCAGTTGAGCCACTGCTAGTGAAATGTTAAAACTCACCGCCTGCAAACTCTTACTGGTGATGTTCACTTCGAACAAAAGATGTCATGCCAAATGACCACTGCGCACATGAAGCCAAAGTTGTTCATCTTTGCGACAATGCTGTTTGTCTCCAACCTTGTATAAATGTATAAATCTATTAGATGGTGTTAAAATAACTCAGCCGCCTCCTAGCAACACGATGCTGCATCAGAGAGAACCAGGTTCGGCGAGTGCGCGCTGCATGGCACAAAAAAAGGCCCTTGGATTGATATCCTGCACTCTCTTTTGAACTCCGCTGTGCCTCCCCCGCATATTCGCCCCGTTGTCATAACCCTGCCCTCTCATGTCCATGATGGCGATGCCATGTTTCTGTAGTTTTGAGATGAGCAACTCGGTCATGCCCGCCCCCATTGCGTCAAGCAGCTCACTAAACTCTAGGAAGTGCTCTCTCGTGCGCACTGACCCATCATCCTCCGTTGAAACAAAACGCACCACCATGGTCATCTGCTCTGTTTTGCTCTTGTCTGGTGTGCAGTCCAAAATTATATAAAAAATATTTGCCTGTGTGGTGTCAAGACAACGATGCTGATATGCTGTGTAGACAAGGAATCCGCTGACACTGTCCTTGATTATAATGGTTTATTACATCAAAGATTACAGTATCAATTTACAGACTCCTGCAGAAATCCGGAGAACAACTTACACAATCTCTAATGTGTTATTCTCTCCTCCTTTGTTCAAAACATGGTATTTATATCCTATGTAACATAAGATGGGTGGTTTTTGATAGACCAATCATATCTCCAAATGTCCTCTATTCCAAGAAGCCTATGTAGTAATGCTTTCCAGATGTTTCAGCAAAGCAGAGTAAAGTTCATCGATCACACCATTTGCAAACGTCAGCAAAATCATAGACTTTCAGATACTACATATTTCCCCCCTTCGAGACTAATTAAGTCTCGAAAACAAAAATAATAGGATTATGACAAATAACAATTTTTGTTCTTGAGTAACTTTACCAATAAACCAACATTTATGGAGAGTAAACACATTTTTATTTATACAGATTTTTGTATGGAGTGTAAATAAATTGTTATGGAGTGTAAATAAATTGTTATGGAGTGTAAGAGTGAAAAACCTGTCTGGCAGCTTTCATTCCAAATATCCATCAATCAATCAAGACAGGAAAATTCTCTCACGGCCCCTCTGCCCCAGGCGACCACCTAAGTACTCCAAATCAATTTATAAATCTTTATCAATGCATTTTAAGCTATGATGCAATTGAATACACATGAAAACCTCAGAAAACAAAATACAATAAAAAATGTCCACATTCAGACTGGTCAACCCATCGGACCCTCCTGTGGATTCTCTCTGTCCCTGCCTAGACCCAATATCCCTAAGCTTCAACGAAATAAACAAAAACATCTGAGGTCCCCACATGCATCCAACAACAGAAAACATCATTCTTCAAAAATTTATAAAGAAAGAATATAACACTGGAATCTCTACAAATCCCCATATACTTCTGGAAGAAAAGAAAACACTAACCAGTATCTTTTGCAAAACAACACATGCAAATTTCCTGCTGTACCCTGAAAAAATTGATTAGGGAGGGCATACAATAAAGCATGTCAAAAAATTAAAACTTTGTTTAGTAATTTGAAATTAATTACATACATTGCAATTGTATGTTGCTGGAGCAATGCAACATATTTCTCCTCCCAGCACAGAGCAGGTTTTCAACTCTCAAGGATGACACTGACATTCCTGCCACAATCCCTAATGGTGTCCAGTGTTGTTCCTAAAACATAACAATATTGACAGATGTGACAACAAATTGTAATCAATACTGAAAGTCTATGCTTAGAGAATTTATACAATGGTGTACCTGTTAGAGACAGTACAATTTCTGTCATTTCCCTTTCTGTCTCTGTTGCAACTTCTGTTGCTCGGGAAGGCCTCTATGACAGAGAGTCCACTTAAACAAAAACACAGGAAATGTTAGGAACATCACTATAGTCAACCAGCATCAAGTAAATGAATAACGTTTTCAAGTATACTAAGGTTGCCTCTGGCGCTGTCACGCTTGTCGGGAAGAGAGGACCAATGCGCAGCGTGGAATGTGAACATACTTATTTATTGAACGAACAAAACAACAAACGATACGAAACGTGAAGTCCTTGGTTACAATGCACACCATACGGAACAAGAAACCACACCAAACGAATGCCTAACGGCTACCTAAGTATGGCTCCCAATCAGAGACAACGAGCTACAGCCGTCTCTGATTGGGAGCCACCCTGGCCAACATAGAAATGCAAAACTAGACCCACAACCTACAACACAAAACATAGAAACTAACACCCTGGCTCAACATACGAGAGTCCCCAGAGCCAGGGCGTGACAGTACCCCCCCCAAAGGCGCGGACTCCGACCGCGCCAACCAAACACAACAGGGGAGGGACCGGGTGGGCACACCATTGGCTTGGTGCAGGGAGCAGGAACAGGCCACAGAGGCTAGTCCAACAGACTTTACTTGTCAAAAGTGACAAAATACAAAATACGGGCCTCGAAACAAACAGAGGCGAGCGATTACGCAAACTGTGCGTAAAAACACCAAAACAAAATAAACAGAGCAGAAACTCGCAGCTCCTACGGACAGGCGGACAATAACACACAACACAAGACTAACCAAACGAGAAACTTATAGGAGACATAATCAACCAAACAGGAAACAGGTGTACACAATCAGACAAAACCAAACAGACATCGAAAACATCAAACGGTGATAGCTAGAACTCCGGGGACGATGACCGCCGAAGCCTGCCCGAACAAGGAGGAGCAGCCTCGGCCGAAACCGTGACAGTTCGGTCCATCTTGGATTCGAGACGTCGGATGGGCGGTCTCCAATATCTCGTGTGGTGGGAGGGGTACGGTCCGGAGGAACGGTGCTGGGTGCCGAGGAGAGACATCCTAGACCCGTCTCTCCTGACGGAGTTCCACCGTGGACACCCTACGCGCCCTGCTCCGCGTCCTCCTGGTCGTCCCCGAGGCCGGGGTCGGCGCACGGCTGGGGCCGCGCGTCAAGGGGGGGGTACTGTCACGGTTTCGGCCGAGGCTGCTCCTCCTTGTTCGGGCAGGCTGTTGGACTAGCCTCTGTGTCCTGCGCCTGACTCCTACACCACATCCACATCAGCTCCTGACAGGCGCATATTTTTCCCATGGTGGAGAAAGGCATCAGTCAGGAGGTCAATACGATGGGACGGTGTCATCTCTTTGGTGAACTTCCCAAAGTGCCTCAGATATGACCACAGCCTCTCCATCTGCTCCCCATCTGCCAGACCAGCACCGTCGACATACAGTGCATTCGGACAGTATTCAGACCCCTTGACGTCTTCCACATTTTGTTATGTTACAGCCTTATTCTAAAATTGATTAAATTAGTTTTTTTTCTCTCGTCAACCTACACACAATACCCCATAATGAGGAAGCAAAAACTGTTTTTTAGACATTTTTGCAAATGTATTACAAATAAAAAACGGATATATCACATTTACATAAGTATTCAGACCCTTTACTCAGTACTTTGTTGAAGCACCTTTGGCAGCAATTACACCCTCGAGTCTTCTTTGGTATGACGCTACAAGCTTGGCATACCTGTATTTGGGGAGTTTCTCCCATTCTTCTCTGCAGATCCTCTCAAGCTCTGTCAGGTTGGATGGGAAGCGTTGTTGCACAGCCATTTTCAGGTCTCTCCAGAGATGTTAGATCGGGTTCAAGTCCGGACACTGGCTGGGCCACTCAAGGACATTCAGAGACTTGTCCCGAAGCCACTCCTGCGTTGTCTTGGCTGTGTGCTTGGGGTCGTTGTCCTGTTAGAAGGTGAACCTTCGCCCCAGTCTGAGGTCCTGCGCGCTCTGGAGCAGATTTTAATCAAGAATCTCTCTGTACTTTGCTCATCTTTCCCTCCCTCCTGCCTAGTCTCCCAGTCCCTGCCGCTGAACAACATCCCCACAGCATGATGCTGCCACCACCATGCTTCACTGTTGGGATGGTGCCAGGTTTACTCCAAATGTGACTCTTGGCATTCAGGCCAAAGAGTTCAATCTTGGTTTCATCAGACCAGAGAATCTTGTTTCTCATGGTCTGGGAGTCTTTAGGTGCCTTTTGGCAAAGTCCAAGTGGGCTTTTGCTGAGAAGTGGCTTACGTCTGGCCATTCTACCATAAATGCCTGATTGGTGGAGGGCTGTAGAGATGGTTGTCCATCTGGAAGGTTCTCCCATCTCCACAGAGGAACTCTGTAGCTCTGTCAGAGTGACCATCGGGTTCTTGGTCACCTCCCTGACCAAGGCCCTTCTCCCCCGATTGCTCAGTTTGGCGGGGGGGCCAGCTCTAGGAGAGTCTTGGTGGTTCCAAACTTCTTCCATTTAAGAATGATGGAGGCCACTGTGTTCTTGGGGACCTTCAATGCTGCAGAAATGTTTTGGTACTCTTCCCCAGATCTGTGCCTCGACAGAATCCTGTCTCTGAGCTCTACGGACAATTATTTCGACCTCGTTGCTTGGTTTTTGCTCTGACTTGCACTGTCAACTCTGGGACCTTATATAGACAGGTGTTCTTCTGTCCAAATCATGTCTAATTAATTGAAATTACGACAGGTGGACTCCAATCAAGTTGTAGAAACATCTCAAGGATGATCAATGGAAACAGGATGCACCTGAGCTCAATTTCGAGTGTCAAAGCAAAGGGTCTGAATACTTATTTAAATAAGGTATTTCAGTTTTATTTTATACATTTGCTAAAATGTCTAAAAACCTGTTTTCACTTCATCATTATGGGGTATCGTGTGTAGATTGATGAGGGGAAAAAAGTATTTAATCAATTTCAGAATAAGGCTGTAACGTAACAACGTGGAAATATAGAAGGGGTCTGAATAGTTTCCAAACGCACTGTATCTTTACATTTCTAGATGAAATTCAACACATCATACCATGGTAAAAGGGTTATTTGGTTAAACCTTATAAAACATGAATAAATACCTACTGACAATATTAATGATCATATTCAAGTACCTGACATGGCAAGTCATGTCCAAAAGCATGGAAAACAGGCACAACAAATTTGGTCCCATTATTCAATTCAGGAAAGTTTCTCTAAAAAGTGATGGTTCAAATGTTAATGTAAAAAAATATTTAGGGTGAAAACTGCTATTCAAATGTTAAAGTAAATGAGATCTTCAATTACTTGCACATGTGGTTGCAAATCGTCATGAAGATGAGATTGATGTTCTTGCCTCTTGTCCCCTCCTTCATCTCTCGCAGCATGTACAGTACCTTGCAAAAGTATTCATCCCCCTTGGCGTTTTTCCTATTTTGTTGCATTACAACCTGCAATTTAAATTGATTTTTATTTGGATTTCATGTAATGGACATACACAAAATAGTCCAAATTGGTCAAGTGAAATGGAACAAATAACTTATTTCAAAAATTCTAAATAATAAATAACGGAAAAGTGATGTGTGCATATGTATTCACCCCCTTTGATATGAAGTCCCTAAATAAGATCTGGTGCAACCAATTACATAATTAGTTAAAAAAGTTCACCTGTGTGCAATCTATGTGTCACATGATCTGTCACATGATCTCAGTATATATACACCTGTTCTGAAAGTCCCCAGAGTCTGCAACACCACTAAGCAAGGGGCACCACTAAGCAAGCGGCACCATGAAGACCAAGGAGCTCTCCAAACAGATCAGGGACAAAGTTGTGGATGTGCAGATCAGGGTTGGGATATAAAAAAAAATATCAGAAACTTTGAACATCCCACAGAGCACCATTAAATCCATTATTTAAAAAAATGGAAAGAATATGGCACCACAACAAACCTGCCAAGAGAGGGTCGCCCACCAAAACTCACAGACCAGGCAAGGAGGGCATTAATCAGAGGCAACAAAGAGACCAAAGATAACCCTGATGGAGCTGCAAAGCTCCACAGCGGAGATTGGAGTATCTGTCCATAGGACCACTTTAAGCCGTACACTCCACAGAGCTGGGCTTTACGGAAGAGTGGCCAGAAAAAAGCCATTGCTTAAAGAAAAAAATAAGCAAACATGTTTGGTGTTCGCCAAAACGCATGTGGGAGACTCCCCAAACATTTGGAAGAAGGTACTCTGGTCAGATGAGACTAAAATTGAGCTTTTTGACCATCAAGGAAAACGCTATGTCTGGCGCAAACCCAACACCTCTCATCACCCCGAGAACACCATCCCCACAGTGAAGCATGGTGGTGGCAGCATCATGCTGTGGGGATGTTTTTCATCGGCAGGGACTGGGAAACTGGTCAGAATTGAAGGAATGATGGATGGCGCTAAATACAGGGAAATTCTTGAGGGAAACCTCTTTCAGTCTTCCAGAGATTTGAGACTGGGACGGAGGTTCACCTTCCAGCAGGGCAATGACCCTAAGCATACTGCTAAAGCAACACTTGAGTGGTTTAAGGGGAAACATTTTAATGTCTTGGAATGGCCTAGTCAAAGCCCAAACCTCAATCAAATTGAGAATCTGTGGCATGACAGATAGTTATGCACGCTCAAGTTTTCTGTTTTTTTGTCTTATTTCTTGTTTGTTTCATCATAAAAAAATATTTTGCATCTTCAAAGTGGTAGGCGTGTTGTGTAAATCAAATGATATAAACCCCCCCCAAAATCAATTTTAATTCCAGGTTGTAAGGCAACAAAATAGGACAAATACCAAGGGGGGTGAATATGTTTGCAAGCCACTGTACACTGCATTTGACAAACTACAGAGGAGATACATCATTATGTGCGTACTAAATTAATCAAACACTGCAAAAAATACTAAAAAATAAAAATAAAAACTCATTATTACTGCATCCAACCTTTCACTCATTTTCATGTTCAAGAAATGAAGCGGGTGCTTATGCTTGCAGGAAACCCCCAACGCCTGTCTCGGCCAATTTCGAACCCACACAGATTAAAGAGGAACAGGAGGAAATGAGGACCTGTCAGGATGTATGGCAGCTTCAAGGACTGGAGGCTGACATCATGGAGTTCATATTCACTCCTCCATGTGTGCAAAGTGAATGTGATCTTCCTCAAACCCAGACTGTGGAGGACAGAGGGAGTGACTAAATTGTTGGATCTCAAACCTTTGATGAAACCTAAAACAAACAGCACCACGTGTAAAAAACCTCATTGCTGCCATGACCGTGGCAAATGCTTCACTCAGGTTGGCCGATTGAAGATGCACTCGAGGATTCATTCAGGGGTGAAACTATTTAGCTGTGGAGACTGTGGGAACAGCTTTAAGCTGAAGGTAGAACTAACCAAACATATATTGATTCACACAGAAGAAAAACCATTTCATTGTGGGTCCTGTGGAAAAGGCTTCAATCGCACCTCATGGATCATATCCAGAATCATACAGGAGAAAAACCATTTAGCTGTGGTGACTGCGGGAAAAGCTTCAACAGGAAGAGGAACCTAACTTCTCATTTACTGACTCACACGGAAGAGAAACCATTTAGCTGTGGTGACTGTGGGAAAAGCTTCAAGCAAAAGAGTGACCTAACCAAACATAAAATGATTCACATGGAAGAGAAACCATTTAAATGTGGAGAATGTGGAAAAAGCTTAAATTACAAGGTTAACCTCAACATGTATATACTGTTCATCCACAAAGAAATAAAACAGTAAGATAGTGGAAAGAAGGAAGACAATTAAAGACAGAGATCTTCTGTCAGGAGATGAGAATAAGAAACAGGATATTGACAAGACTATTAAGAAAGCAAAGCAACTCTAAATCAGCATTTAGACATATGTCCCTCTGCATCCTCTGTGACTTCTAGGAAGATTTTAACCCACTTAACCCCAACATTTCTTAAAGTCTTTGTCGTATATGATGAATGGTGGTCGTCCTTGCTGATGAACAAAAAGGAGTCTGCTCATACTGAACGTTGATCATAAGGTTTATTCAGATCACAAGCTTCAGCATGAGTAACAGACTTGCAAGGTCCGGAGAGCAGTGTCCTCCAATTCTAATGTCTGCTCTGTCCTATCTTCTTCGTGTACCCCTATTTATAACCAATGCAACAAGATGGGCTCCCTCTTCTGGCCAGTTTTACAATACACTTCCTGTCTATTATATGTTACATTATAC
Source organism: Coregonus clupeaformis (assembly GCF_020615455.1). Lineage (NCBI taxonomy): Eukaryota > Metazoa > Chordata > Actinopteri > Salmoniformes > Salmonidae > Coregonus > Coregonus clupeaformis. The sequence continues at coordinate 155,739 of NW_025534621.1, read as the reverse complement.
TAAACATTGCCTTTTGATACTAACATAACCAACATTCCATTTCTTCATGAAAAACATTTAAAACAGTCATAATTTCCATACACTACATCTTCACCATTGTAAAGCCCTAGTTATTTGGTTGCTTTGACAAAGTCCTTTCTGAAGATTATGCTTTATTAATGATTCATTTTAAGGTAAAAAAACTACAACCTGTCCCTCATTTTAAGGTCAACCCTGTTACGTGAACTGAACTCTCGTTTTAATATGGTGTAACTATTCCTTTTTAAATATTTGTTTCAAAAGAGACATCTAATAGTCAAATCATAGTGTAAATGCATCACAAGGGGATTTTTGGCTGATTTAAGAGGAAGTTGTCAACCGTGTTACTTTATTTGGCACTTAATAGGCACTTACTATAGTATTTTTTTATTTAACCTCTTGAGGTGGGAAAGGGTGTTTTTTTAATGGATTGACGCACCCATGTGTCAATCTAATTATCATTTAAAAAGTCCCCAGCACAATCCGTCTGTTTAAGCTAGAGATATCTGTTTTTTTTGCATGGGCTGCGTCTCAATCTACCGCATCCGCCGATGTCGGCCTTCCGCATCTGTGGTGGAAGGTGGCAGAGCTACAGCGGTGTTTGTCAGACCAGGAGACATCCCGAAAATCAGTCTTCTCACGAAAACGTCTGTACTAATATGACCCCTGTATGGAAAGATGAGACTCTCATGAACATGATGGTGTTTTGCTGTACGACCCCCTGTCGTGGAAATTCGAACCAATGAGGAGAGACTTTGTTATTTCTTCAAACAATTATACATTTTTTGTTAATTAATTATTGCAATAATGATGCTGGTCGGCCATGCACTTCTGATATGAAAAGCAGAGAGCTCTATGACACAAGGAGTACAGAAACCTTATATAGTCAAGCTGTCTTATGCAAGCATGTACAAAAAACACATGATCTTGGTATGTGTATGTGTGTGGAGGATTAAGACCAAACTAGGGTACAGGGTACAGACTAACTATGAAAAAGGTTGTCTCATTCTGTAGCAACTGCTGGTTATTCTAGTGTTCTAGTGAGGACAACAGAACGTCAGAGCGACAGGAAATCTCTCCAGACAGTTCATCAAAAGTAGATTAAAAGTTCCCCAAACCGGACAAGCAAGCGTCTTTCGCTGTCTGCCTAGATGATGTGAAGTTTTACACCCACACACATACACAAACACAAGCATGAACCTTTCGCCCAGCAGCAGGCTCGGGCCAGGACAACAGCTTTATTACTGGTGTGCAGGGTTTAACACTTTGCTTTGTTTTCAGTAGATTAAGACTAACAGGAAACCATAAGTCTCGTCTGTCAGCTCTTGACTGTGTCCCAAGAACATCATGGGACATGCTTCCCTACTTACAGTTGAAGTCGGAAGCTTACATACACCTTAGCCAAATACATTTAAACTCAGTTTTTCACAATTCCTGACATTTAATCCTAGTAAAAACGATGGTAATATTTTATGTATCATTAAGGAAAATGTTGGGAAATGTCAAAGATAAAATATAGTAAACATGATTGACATTTTATAAGTCCAGGTGCATGTCTAAATAAGGAATATAGTCAATACAATGTGTAAACATGCTTTGATGAATGTATGCATTTTATTTTTTTAAAGTGTCTGAGCCATGCCACCAATATAATGAGATAAGGGAAAGAGGCAAAAGCGCCCATGGCCTTTTGGAGTAAACAACATGTGTTATTGGACTTTCAAAGAGAATAGTGGCGTGGCAGTTAAATATGTTAATCAGTGATCTTAAGGGGAGTAGCTTTGTAAGCTATGTATACATGACTGTGCATTTGTGTGTGTATATAAGAGATCTCTAAGCCACAGAGAGAGCCGTTCCATGGAGTGGCTCGGCTGTGTTACGCAATAATAAAGTCTAATTTCTGGATTCACAAGCTCCAGTCTCTTGAGAGATATTTTTGAGTTGACTATTTTTTAGTCAAATATTTCTATGACAAAATTCCCTGTCTTAGGTCAGTTAGGATCACCACGTTACTTTAAGAATGTGAAATGTCAGAATAATAGTAGAGAGAATGATTTATTTCATATTTTATTTCTTTCATCACATTCCCAGTGGGTCAGAAGTTTACATACACTCAATTAGTATTTGCTAGCATTGCCTTTAAATTGTTTAATTTGGGTCAAACGTTTCAGGTAGCCATCCACAAGCTTCCCACAATAAGTTGGGTGAATTATGGCCCATTCCTCCTTACAGAAATGGTGTAACTGAGTCAGGTTTGTAGGCCTCCTTGCTCGCACACGCTGTTTCAGTTCTGCCCACACATTTTCTATAGGATTGAGGTCAGGGCTTTGTGATGGCCACTCCAATACCTTGATTTTGTTGTCCTTAAGCCATTTTGCCACAACTTTGGAAGTATGCTTGGGGTCATTGTCCATTTGGAAGACCCATTTGCGACCAAGCTTTAACTTCCTGACTGATGTCTTGAGATGTTGCTTCAATATATCCACATAATTTTCCTTCCTCATGATGCCATCTATTTTGTGAAGTGCACCAGTCCCTCTTGCAGCAAAGCACCCCCACAGCATGATGCTGCCACCCCCGTGCTTCACGGTTGGGATGGTGTTCTTCGGCCTGCAAGCTCCCCCTTTTTCCTCCAAACATAACAATGGTCATTATGGCCAAACAGTTCTATTGTTGGAAAAATTACTTGTGTCATGCACAAAGTAGATGTCCTAACCGACTTGCCAAAACTATAGTTTGTTAACAAGACATTTTTGGAGTGGTTGAAAAACAAGTTTTAATGACTCCAACTTAAGTGTATGTAAACTTCCGACTTCAACTTTAAGTTCTTATGCTACACACAAAACAGTTAAAACAGGATTATTCTAATGCACGCACAATTCCATCTCATATGATCTGGTTTCTTTAACAATTTCAACCTTAATGCCCAAGCAACTAGGCTTAAGGAAAGATATTCTAGTATACAAGCATTACTAAGGTTTAACAGAATTTGCCCTCACACCCCTCGAGCGTCATGAGACTCATCTGAAGGTAACCTGGTACTGGGAGGAAAATAAAATAATTATGAGCTTTCTTATATCTCTCAGATATAGGACAGACACTTCAAAAACATACCTAATTATGATTAATTTTTGGACTCTTTTTCCATGTAAGAATCTGTTATTCAATGTGTTTCAATAGGCTAATAACAGTAAGGCCAAACTAAATGTTTCATCAAAGAATTTCAAAAATATACTGAACAAAAATATAAATGCATAATGCAAAAATTTCAACGATTTTACTGAGTTACAGTTCATATATTAGGAAATCAGTCAATTGAAATAAATTCATTAGGCCCTAATCTATGGATTTCACATGACTGGGCATGGGCGCAGCCATGGGTGGGCCTGGGAGGGCATAGGCCCACCCACTTGGGAGCAAGGGCCACCCACTGGGGAGTAAGAATTAGTTTTCCCCCACAAAACGGCTCCTTAGTTTCATCAGCTGTCAGGGTGGCTGGTCTCAGATGATACCGCAGGTAAAGAAGCCAGATGTGGACGTCCTGGGCTGGCGTGGTTACACGTGGTGTGCGGTTGTGAGGCCGGTTGGACGTACTGCCAAATACTCTAAAATGACGTTGGAGGCAGCTTATGATAGAGAAATAAACATTACATTCTCTGGCAACAGCTCTGGTAAACATGCCAATTGCACGCTCTCTCAAACCTTGAGACGTCCGGGTTTGGCCGGTGTAGGCCGTCATTGTAAATAAGAATTTGTTCTGAACTGACTTGCCTAGTTAAATAAAGGTTAAATAAAAAATAAATAAATATCTGTGGCATCTGTACATTTTAGAGTTGCCTTTTATTGTCCCCAGCACAGGGTGCACCTGTGTAAATATCATGCTGTTTAATCAACTTCTTCATATGCCACACTTGTCAGGTGGATGGATTATCTTGGCAAAGGATAAATGCTCACTAACAGGGATGTAAACAAATGTGTGCACAAAATTTGAGAGAAATAAGCTTTTTGTGAGTATGGAAAATTTCTGGGATCTTTTATTTCACATCGTGAAACATGGGACCAACACTTTACATGTTGCCTTTATATTTTTGCATTAAGATACTGATCTGTTGTAATTCTCGTTATGAGGAAGTTAATGCTATAATTATTATAATATAAATATACATTCCGCCAGTGTCAATATGTGCCAAGGTGAGAGTTTTAACTTTGAATGATGGAACAAAGGTGACTAACTAAGAATTGTCATTCCAAAGTTGTTTTGGGTAATTAATTTGATTAAGATTATAAATGATAAGTGGACTGATTGATCTGAATAACTTATTCATATTAATGCTTAGTGATGTTGACATTGCAATTAATGGATTAGATATTGATATTGATTATTTTGATTGTTATAATACTTGTGATATGGGTGAAAAAGGTTATGTAAGCTAAAGATATTGACACCATTCTTAATATGTCCTAGATATTATTGTTAAGACAAAGTTGCATATGTTGATGTGATAGGATACTAACACATATATGGGAAATGCTATAACTAAACAAAAGTGGGGAGCAATGTTCATGAAGAAATACACCCAGTTCAGGGAGCGCCATGACAGTAGGTAAATTAATATGGGGAATTTGGGAATCCTGAATGTTTGTATGAAGTTGTTCCTGGGGGTGGATGGGCCTGACATGGTTGCAAAGCCTAATAGAAAAACTTGGGAGGTTAATTTAGAGGAAAACCTTCCAAACTTGTATCCAATACCTGACTGGGCTCTGGGTCCTCATCAGGATGGGTCAAACAATGAGGAATATATATTGGTTTAAATATATGCATATGAAAAGTAACCACATATGGCAAGGATAAGAATAAGTAAATGCGCATGCTTACATTCATAAAAAAACTAATCTTTGTATGATTTGGGACATTGTTGGAATGTCCCAAAGGGGGAATTGTATGTTAATATTGTATATATCATTAAGGAAAATGTTGGGAAATGTAAAATATAAAATATAGTAAACATGATTGACATTTTATAAGTCCAGATGCATGTCTAAATAAGGAATATAGTCAATACAATGTGTAAACATGCTTTGATGAAGTATGTATTTTTTTTTTTTAAGTGTCTGAGCCATGCCACCAATATAATGAGATAAGGAAAAGAGGCAAAAGCGCCCATGGCCTTTTGGAGTAAACAACATGTGTTATTGGACTTTCAAAGATGATAGTGGCGTGGCAGTAAAATATGTTAATCAGTGATCTTAAGGGGAGTAGCTTTGTAAGCTATGCATACATGACTGTGCATTTGTGTGTGTATATAAGAGATCTCTAAGCCAAAGAGAGAGAGCCGTTCCATGGAGTGGCTCGGCTGTGTTACGCAATAATAAAGTCTAATTTCTGGATTCACAAGCTCCAGTCTCTTGAGATATATTTTTGAGTTGACTATTTTTTAGTCAAATATTTCTATGACAAAATTCCCTGTCTTAGGTCAGTTAGGATCACCACGTTACTTTAAGAATGTGAAATGTCAGAATAATAGTAGAGAGAATGATTTATTTCATCTTTTATTTCTTTCATCACATTCCCAGTGGGTCAGAAGTTTACATACACTCAATTAGTATTTGGTAGCATTGCCTTTAAATTGCTTAACTTGGGTCAAACGTTTCAGTTAGCCTTCCACAAGCTTCCCACAATAAGTTGGGTGAATTATGGCCCATTCCTCCTGACAGAACTGGTGTAACTGAGTCAGGTTTGTAGGCCTCCTTGCTCGCACACGCTGTTTCAGTTCTGCCGACACATTTTCTATAGGACTGAGGTCAGGGCTTTGTGATGGCCACTCCAATACCTTGATTTTGTTGTCCTTAAGCCATTTTGCCACAACTTTGTAAGCATGCTTGGGGTCATTGTCCATTTGGAAGACCCATTTGCGACCAAGCTTTAACTTCCTGACTGATGTCTTGAGATGTTGCTTCAATATATCCACATAATTTTACTTCCTCATGATGCCATCTATTTTGTGAAGTGCACCAGTCCCTCCTGCAGCAAAGCACCCCCACAGCATGATGCTGCCACCCCCGTGCTTCACGGTTGGGATGGTGTTCTTCGGCCTGCAAGCTCCCCCTTTTTCCTCCAAACATAACAATGGTCATTATGGCCAAACAGTTCTATTGTTGGAAAAATTACTTGTGTCATGCACAAAGTAGATGTCCTAACCGACTTGCCAAAACTATAGTTTGTTAACAAGAAATTTTTGGAGTGGTTGAAAAACGAGTTTTAATGACTCCAACTTAAGTGTATGTAAACTTCCGACTTCAACTGTAAGTTCTTATGCTACACACAAAACAGTTAAAACAGGATTATTCTAATGCACGCACAATTCCATCTCATATGATCTGGTTTCTTTAACAATTTCAACCTTAATGCCCAAGCAACTAGGCTTAAGGAAAGATCTTCTAGTATACAAGCATTACTAAGGTTTAACAGAATTTGCCCTCACACCCCTCGAGCGTCATGAGACTCATCTGAAGGTAACCTGGTACTGGGAAGAAAATAAAATAATTATGAGCTTTCTTATATCTCTCAGATATAGGACAGACACTTCAAAAACATACCTAATTATGATTAATTTTTGGACTCTTTTTCCATGTAAGAATCTGTTATTCAATGTGTTTCAATAGGCTAATAACAGTAAGGCCAAACTAAATGTTTCATCAAATAATTTCAAAAATATACTGAACAAAAATATAAATGCATAATGCAAAAATTTCAACGATTTTACTGAGTTACAGTTCATATATTAGGAAATCAGTCAATTGAAATAAATTCATTAGGCCCTAATCTATGGATTTCACATGACTGAGCAGGGGCGCAGCCATGGGTGGGCCTGGGAGGGCATAGGCCCACCCACTTGGGAGCAAGGGCCACCCACTGGGGAGTAAGAATTAGTTTTCCCCCACAAAACGGCTCCTTAGTTTCATCAGCTGTCCGGGTGGCTGGTCTCAGACGATACCGCAGGTAAAGAAGCCAGATGTGGACGTCCTGGGCTGGTGTGGTTACACGTGGTGTGCGGTTGTGAGGCCGGTTGGACGTACTGCCAAATACTCTAAAATGACGTTGGAGGCAGCTTATGATAGAGAAATAAACATTACATTCTCTGGCAACAGCTCTGGTAAACATGCCAATTGCACGCTCTCTCAAAACTTTAGACGTCCGGGTTTGGCCGGTGTAGGCCGTCATTGTAAATAAGAATTTGTTCTGAACTGACTTGCCTAGTTAAATAAAGGTTAAATAAAAAATAAATAAAAATCTGGAGCACCTGTACATTTTAGAGTTGCCTTTTATTGTCCCCAGCACAAGGTGCACCTGTGTAAATATCATGCTGTTTAATCAACTTCTTCATATGCCACACTTGTCAGGTGGATGGATTATCTTGGCAAAGGAGAAATGCTCACTAACAGGGATGTAAACAAATGTGTGCACAAAATTTGAGAGAAATAAGCTTTTTGTGCGAATGGAAAATTTCTGGGATCTTTTATTTCACATCGTGAAACATGGGACCAACACTTTACATGTTGCGTTTACATTTTTGTTCAGTATATACTGTACATTTTCATACATAAAAGGGCCCTAGAAGTCCAAATTAAATAGCAAAATTATCCTTGGCATGACCATCTTAAAATAATTCCATATGTTAGCTTAGTAGAAACCCAGCCCCGGGCCCTTAGACTTTAGTTAAAGTTACTTAAATAAAACGGATCTTGGTCAGCTAGCAACTTACGTGAGTCTGGTAAACACAAAATTGCAGGGATAGAAAAGTTATTTAAATTGCAAGTTAAGTTCTCCATGTTGGCTCCATGTCCAGCGCTGGTTGTGTGACTCTTACACCCGGGCCCTTAGCTCTTTATGACAATGTTAAAATTATGTTACACTACTCAAAAAGCTTCTAATTGGTGGAACGACCCAGGTTTCAGAGAAATGGATATGTGATTAATTTACTTTTGTAAAACATTATTCTATGAAAATATAGTTTGATTTTATTTGAATAATGATATAATGGTCAAACAGTACAGTACAGGCTGTTGTTCAAAGTATGGTGTTGATGTGGTGAGACTGATGTTATTGATACATTTTGTACTAAACATTTTAAATAAAAAACAACTACTTAGCTAATCATGTCCTTTATTAGAAACATGAATCCCCCCAACACACACACTTATGCCGTGTTCACGTGCTAGTCGGAACTCAGACATTTCTGACTTGCTAATTGGTTGAATGCGGCACATGTATAACTACAGTTTCCTAGTTCTGACTAGTGTGGCAATAACTATTGCAGGTGAAATTGTTGGGGGAAAATAACAAAAAACTTGAAACATCTGAAACCAAGGCCTTTTATCAAAATAAAAACGTTCACAATTTCCTACAACGTATAATGGATGGGAAATATCAAAGACATGATGTCATACCCATGCCTATTATACATTCTTAAGAAATAAAATAATTCAGTTAAAGATATTGATCAGATATTAGGTTCAAATAGAAATATGTGTACGATGCCTATGTCTATATGCCCTTGGCCAGGGGGAAAAGTCTTAAGAGTATCCAGTCTGTTCCAGGAGTTCATCCAGCTCCAGATTACGAATGATACTGACCAACCCCTTACTGATGCGATAGGTGCGCTCAGGGTCAAATGCACCTCTGTGATGATCATGTTGGGTCACGTAGATCCTGTCCAACACCAGGTCTGACTGGAGGCTGATGATGATCCGGTCTATGTTGCTGTCATCATTGTGTCCTGTGCGGTTTTTGCGGACATAACGCGGTAGGTTCTCAGACCCTGGGGCATTCAGATTGCCCACTTCGTAGTACGGTAAACCCTGGTCTGGTAGCAGTTGATTACATTGGCCATCATGCTCCTCTATGTTGTCGAAGAAGCGGTGGAAGCCGAACGCCGCATTCGTAGGATTGCACACTGTCACCATTTCACCGTTTTTGTTGAATTTGACGTAGTCGTGGGTGAACCAGTGAAGGAGTTGAAGCCCGTGTCTTGGTCGGGGTCTACCAAAGCCAGATGATTGGAGGTGATCAATTTCGTTCAGTGTCTCCATGGTTATGATTTACTCTAGAAAGGAGGGAGGGCAAGGTGGAAAAGGTGGAAAGATGGAGAGAGAGAAAGAGAGAATTAGAGTGGGTTTGCTTGTCAAAAAGTAAGAGAGAAAGAGGACACAAACATTTCTGTCATTGTCCCTTTACAGAGTGGTCCTTGAGAAAATGGTTTGCATCCTCTTCTCGACATGACATGACAGAAACACACTAACTAGAGGTAGACTTCAACCTCATGGTCCCTTTGCTGTTCTGCTTATGTTTCCTTCAATAGAATTCTGAGCAATAAAAGTGATATAATCAAAGGTGTGGGCAAGTGTAAATAGTGGAGCAGTGTAAATCCTCGGGACCATGCATGGAGGCCAGGAGGGTACCGGCTCGGGTGCACACGCCTGAAGGGAGCAGGCCCACCGGGTCAGGCTGCTGAGACCCTAACAGGGCAGGAGGCCTAGGGCCTGACCAGGCAGGGGACTCATAGCCAGCTACTACTATGGCCACAAACTGCTGGAGACTTGGAGCCTAACTGGGCATGAGACATACAGTAGGGCCTAGGACTAGAACAGGACACTACGACTAAAGCTTTGGGCTGCAAATCGAATGAGGGACTGTGGACCTATGGAACAGGTAGCCTAGCAACTGGACAGAAGACAATCCGATAGGGTGAGATGTTTTTCATCATTGATGGCAGATCAGTATTGGGGTTATGGTAATCTGAGGCTAGATCCAGTGGTGTAAAGTACTTAAGTAAAAATACTTTAAAGTACTACTTAAGTCATTTTTTGGGGGTAGCTGTACTATTCATATTTTTGACAACATTTACTTTAACTTCACTACATTCCAAAATAAAATAATGTACATTTTACTCCATACATTTTCCTTGACACCCAAAAGTACTCGTTACATTTTGAATGCTTAGCAGGACAGGAAAATGGTCCAATTCTCACACTTATCATGAAAACATATGGTCATCCCTACTGCCTCTGATCTGGCGGACTCACTAAACACAAATGCATGGTTTGTAAATGATGTCTGAGTGTTGGAGTGTGCCCCTGAATATCCGTACATTTTTACTTGAGAAACTTTCTATTAAGGTGTCTATACTTTTACTCAAGTATGACAATTGGGTACTTTTCCCACCACTGGCTAGATCTGTGGTTAAAGTGAATGTATCCCAATTGGGTTACTATTTATTAATCCACATATAATTACAAATAAAAGTCCCAATACAAAATCCCCTCTCACTTTCATATTTTATCCGTAATTTAACAAAATAGGTGATGACGTGATCAACCTTCTGAAGCATGTCAGATAATTAGAGCCTGAATCGTGATGTCCTCAAGAGGACCACCAAGGAATTAACATTTCAATACAGACTTCTCAGCTAGCACAAAATGTTCTAAGAACCATAAAGTATGGTGAGAGTGTTGTTGTCCTATGGTTATTTTGCAAACATCCTTCCCTGGGAATATTGAAGGATAGTTGCTTGGCTTTGGTACATTCTCGGCACATTAAAGGAACTTCAGAAAAAAAAACTGGGTAGGTGTACTTGTAAAACAATTTTATTAAAATTAGGCTACTGTTCATTATTGGTAAGAAGACATTTAGGCCTACATTGTTGTATTAAATCAGTCATGCCTCATTGCAAGATATTGTCTTTGAGCAAACCTTGAACGTCTTGTCCAACAAGTCTAATAAAACAACCAAGACATTCTGTAGCCTACCAGCTTACTTCATTATGTCCATCATTATCCGGAAGACAGGTTTACAAATTGTACATTGATAACAAATAAATCATTCAAATGAACAACTTACCTATTTTTGAATCAAGTATATTCAATGTTTGTGAAGTGATAATAGGCTAGGCTGCTATGGAGTAACAATTGTATAGCAACAGTTTCACTTTTAGCCTGTCGAGTTGTTTATCTGCAGAATGTAGACGTGTCCTAACCACGCCCCAAGTGTTAGAAAAGCCAAGGCTATTTAACACTATAATCTCCTAATCTAATTTTGAAAAACATATTTTTTTTGCCAACTCTCAACTAAAATCACAGTTTATCAGTAGGCCTAGTCACACAATATACAAACTCCAATCTGTTAATTGGATCTGAACATAATTTCAAGGGAGGGATGCTTTTCTGCAAAGGGGACAGGACGACTGCACCGTATTGAGGGGAGGATGGATGGGGCCATGTATCGCGAGATCTTGGCCAACAACCTCCTTCCCTCAGTAAGAGCATTGAAGATGGGTCGTGGCTGGGTCTTCCAGCATGACAACGACCCGAAACACACAGCCAGGGCAACTAAGGAGTGGCTCCGTAAGAATCATGTCAAGGTCCTGGAGTGGCCTAGCCAGTCTCCAGACCTGAACCCAATAGAAAATCTTTGGAGGGAGCTGAAAGTCCGTATTGCCCAGCGACAGCCCCGAAACCTGAAGGATCTGAAGAAGGTCCGTATGGAGGAATGGGCCAAAATCCCTGCTGCAGTGTGTGCAAACCTGGTCAAGACCTACAGGAAACGTATGATCTCTGTAATTGCAAGCAAAGGTTTCTGTACCAAATATTAAGTTCTGCTTTTCTGATGTATCAAATACTTATGTCATGCAATAAAATGAAAAAAATAATTACTTATAAATTATACAATGTGATTTTCTGGATTTTTGTTTTAGATTCCGTCTCTCACAGTTGAAGTGTACCTATGATAAAAATTACAGACCTCTACATGCTTTGTAAGTAGGAAAACCTGCAAAATCGGCAGTGTATCAAATACTTTTTCTCCCCACTGTATATATAATATTTATGCCGTCTGGTTTGCGTAATATAAGTAATTTGAACTCAGTTATACTTTTACTTTTGATACTTAAGTATATTTAAAACCAAATACTTTTATACTTTTACTCAAGTAGTATTTTACTGGGTGACTTTAACTTTTACTTGAGTCATTTTCTATTAAGGTATCTTTACTTTTACTCAAGTATGTCATTTGGGTACTTTTTCCACCACTCTTAGTACATACATACAACAGCTAGGTCACATGGGTTAGATGCGTTGTGCCGTCAGGTGTTGCTTTATTTTTTATTTTTTAAACCAGGTTTGCTGTTCACGTGCACTATATACAGTAAGATGGAAGGGAGTTCCATGCACTCATGGCTCTGTATAATATAATAACAAACATACAATTATGAAACTTCATAAACTGGTACATTGAGGGGAGTTACTGCTTCCAATACAGGTTTAAAAAATGTGTGGCAAAAATTGAGTTACAATGAAGGTACTGCAGAGAAACCAGTTAGCTGTGGTGACTGCGGGATATTTTTCAGACACAAATTGAACCTTGAGTCATACAAAGTCAAAAAAATACCAGGAAACAGGCCAGTACATCAGGAGACGTGGAGGAGGCCGTAGGAGGGCAACAACCCAGCAGCAGGACTGCTACCTCCGCCTTTGTGCAAGGAGGAGCAGGAGGAGCACTGTCAGAGCCCTGCAAAATGACCTCCAGCAGGCCACAAATGTGCATGTGTCTGCTCAAACAGTCAGAAACAGACTCCATGAGGGGGGTATGAGGGCCCGACGTCCACAGGTGGGGGTTGTGCTTACAGCCCAACACCGTGCAGGACGTTTGGCATTTGCCAGAGAACACCAAGATTGGCAAATTCGCCACTGGCGCCCTGTGCTCTTCACAGATGAAAGCAGGTACACACTGAGCACATGTGACTGACGTGACAGAGTCTGGAGATGCCGTGGAGAACGTTCTGCTGCCTGCAACATCCTCCAGCATGACCGGTTTGGCGGTGGGTCAGTCATGGTGTGGGGTGGCATTTCTTTGGGGGGCCGCACAGCCCTCCATGTGCTCACCAGAGGTAGCCTGACTGCCATTAGGTACCGAGATGAGATCCTCAGACCCCTTGTGAGACCATATGCTGGTGCGGTTGGCCCTGGGTTCCTCCTAATGCAAGACAATGCTAGACCTCATGTGGCTGGAGTGTGTCAGCAGTTCCTGCAAGAGGAAGGCATTGATGCTATGGACCGTTCCCCAGACCTGAATCCAATTGAGCACATCTGGGACATCATGTCTCGCTCCATCCACCAACGCCACGTTGCACCATGGACTGTCCAGGAGTTGGCGGATGCTTTAGTCCAGGTCTGGGAGGAGATCCCTCAGGAGACCATCTGCCACCTCATCAGGAGCATGCCCAGGCGTTGTAGGGAGGTGATACAGGCACGTGGAGGCCACACTCACTACTGAGCCTCATTTTGACTTGTTTTAAGGACATTACATCAAAGTTGGATCAGCCTGTAGTGTGGTTTTCCACTTTAATTTTGAGGGTGACTCCAAATCCAGACCTCCATGGGTTGATAAATTTGATTTCCATTTATAATTTTTGTGTGATTTTGTTGTCAGCACATTCAACTATGTAAAGAAAAAAGTATTTAATAAGATTATTTCATTCATTCAGATGTAGGATGTGTTATTTTAGTGTTTCCTTTATTTTTTTGAGCAGTGTATATTGAACATTCACAAAGAAAGAAAACAGGAAGAATTGGATAAAAGAAGGAAAGACACTTAAGACAGAGGTCTTCTGTCAGGAGAGTGGCATAAAAAGGCAGGATATGGACAACTCTGTTAAGAAAGCCAAAGCAACTCTGGATCATTCATGTTGTAGATTTAATATAAATATATGTATGATTAATTTACATTTGTAAAACGTTCTATGTAAATAAGGTTAGATTTTATGTAATGCTCAAACAGTACAGAGTACTGTAGGAAAATAAAACTCTACTCTGTGAGGAAACTCACAAGGCTGTTGTTCAAAGTATGTTGATGTTTTTATGTTATTAGATACAAGAATTCCTGGTCGCTTGTATGTCTCTCGGGGCTATGAGAGAATGGTGAGAGTGTTATTATTGTACATTAAACATGTATCAACTATGTTCTCTAGAGTCTAGAGTCCTGATGGATTTAATAATGATGGAAACTCCCTACAGCCAATGCTAACACCAACCCAATGCTTTTAAATCTATGATGGGGAGTGTGCAAGTGCACACTTTGGGACAAGGAGAATCGACACAAAGGACTTTTCTCATTTGGACAGAAGTCCGTCTTCCACCCTCTCTCCTCCGTCCTCTTTCCTCCGTGACCTGTAAACTGATTAGTTTTCGAGGAGATGTCAATTCGTTAGTAGGCTAAATGAAGAGTATCCTCCCCTCGATATCCACCTTTCATTAAGGAGAGTCATGTGTATCCTACTTGAGTCCATCACAGAAAAATTTAGAAATTTGCCACAACACCTTTGAATCAGCTTTCCAGTGATTTCACTTCTTAACTTTGACCACTAGAGGGGACTATGATCAAATAATTCCCCAGCAATCCACCAGTCATTTTATGACCCATTGTTTTCTACTGTATCTCTTGTTGATTTTCAAATAAATAACCATGAAACATAGCATTTGATACATTTTTCTCCTCATGCTGATTTGGTGAGTATGTGTAATCTTTGCGTTCCTATTCTAATGAAATTGTGTTAAATTAGTTTTTCAGCATTCACTTCAGTGGGATTTTTATGCCATCACAAGATAATCGACTCTAGCAGAGGAGGTTGGTGGGAGGAGCTATAGGAGGGCGGGTTCATTGTAATGGCTGGAATAGAATAAATGGAATGGTACCAAATACATCAAACACATGGAAACCACGTGTTTGACTCCGTTCCATGAATTCCATTCCAGACATTACAATGAGCCCATCCTCCCATATCTCCTCCCACTAGCCTCCTCTGAACTCTAGTTATTATTATTTCAGTAGGTTCTCTGAAAGGATGTAAATTCTAGTCTGAACACAATATAATAACCCACCTGGTTTGAAGAACCTAATGACAGAGTAGCATCGTCTCTACATCTGAGGACACTACAAGTCTTTGATTTTATGCCCAATATTTTGTTTTTGAATTGTATCTCTACAGCCTTATAATGTTTCATCTTAAATGTTACTGTATAACGGATATTTTTACCTGAGCACACTCACCATAGTAACCTTCCAAGCTAATGTTGGTTCTTATCTATCCCAGCTCACAACTGCTGGGGGCGCTGTTATCTGTTTCGGGGATCAACCGCTGACA
This sequence comes from Coregonus clupeaformis, assembly GCF_020615455.1. Lineage (NCBI taxonomy): Eukaryota > Metazoa > Chordata > Actinopteri > Salmoniformes > Salmonidae > Coregonus > Coregonus clupeaformis. The sequence continues at coordinate 140,527 of NW_025534621.1, read as the reverse complement.
AACACAAACGAAGAAGACAACACGGAAGTAGAATTGAAGGGAAATTTGTTTTGTTTTTACACCAGGCACATTCCGTGCGTAGACGCAGTGAGCTGAATACCGAACTCTCAGTCCTCTGAAAATGGCTAAACTACAGTCTTTGAGTGTGTTTATTAGTGAGCGTTTAATGGTGGCTGCAGTGGAGATTTTTGACGTAGTAGAGAAAGTGGTAAAGGAGTATCAGGAGGAGATTTCCCGAGCTCAACAGGAGAATGACCGGCTTCAGAGACTGCTGCGGATCACACCCGAGATAAAACGATGTAGAATAAACTCCCACCAGTTCTTGCTTGCTGTCTCTGAGGAGGAGGTTACCCCTGAGCAGCAGCACTGTGAGAAGGAGAGCCCCAGTCTGTTGCAGGAGGACCCAGAGCCCCCGCAGGTTAAAGGGGAACAGGAGGAAATCAGGACCTGTCTGGAGGTAGGACAGCTTCAAGGGCTGAAGGCTGACATCATAGAGTTCATATTCACTCCTCCCGGTGTGAAAAGTGAATGCGATCAGGAGGATCAACTTCAGTCCTTGACTCTTCCCCAGACGTTAGAGTACAGAGAGAGTGACTCTAAACCAGTTAATCTAAAACCTTTTGTCACTGTAACCCACCTTGACAATCCCTGTGACCTTCCAGATAATCAAGACAATGCCTCCAGCCACAGCTCAACCGCAAGCAGCGATCCAGTAGGACTTTATGTCAGCCCACCATTGGATCCTAACTCACCATTTAAGAAACCCAGCACTAAACCCAGCACCACATCTAAAAAACACAAGGGGACCCTAAATGAGCATATAAAGACTCATACTGGAGAGAAACCATTTAGCTGTGGACACTGCGGTATAAGCTTCAATCACAAGGGGTCCTTTCACAGGCATATTCTGACTCATACACAAGATACATTATTTAACTGTGGTGACTGTGGGAAAAGTTTCAAGGAGAAGGGAGACCTAACCAAACATATAATGATTCACACAGAAGAGAAACCTTTAAGCTGTGGCGATTGTGGAAAATGCTTCAGACACAGGGGACACCTGAACAGGCACATACAAACTCACACACGAGAAACATTATTTAACTGTGGTGACTGCGGGAAAAACTTCAATCGCATAGAGCACTTGAACGTGCATATATTGACTCACACAGGAGTGAAACCATTTAGCTGTGGTGACTGCGGAGAAAGCTTCCGACACAAATATAGGCTTAAAAAGCATATACTGACTCACACAGGAGAGACGTTATTTAATTGTTCTGACTGTGGGAAAAGCTTCAGACATAAAGTGAACCTGGACAGTCATATACTGGTAGTCCACAAAGAAAGAAATCAGGACGAAAATGGAAAGAAGCAAGAAAATTAAGACAGAGATATTCTGTTAGGAGATGGGAATAAAAGTAGGCGTGGTGATGGGTTGGGTAGGAGGGTCGGGGGTCATAGGATCTGCTTTCCCGGGGGGTGGGGTGGCTCAATTTTTTTAATATCCCTGTTTGTTGAAATATCCATGCTTTTATCTAATAATATCTGGGAATTTATTTGTAATCAAAACAAACAAAAAATAGTAATAAATCCCAAAATAACGTTTTTTGTTGTTGTTGAAGAAACCAGAATTATTCTTTGTTTGTTTTGGAATGTCTTTCAGGGTGAAGAGATAATGGTGAGACTGATGTTGATATTTAAAATATTGTATAATAATAATATAATATGCCATTTAGCAGACGCTTTTATCCAAAGTGACTTACAGTCATGTGTGCATACATTTTTACGTATGGGTGGTCCCGGGGATCGAACCCACTACCCTGGCGTTACAAGCGCCATGCTCTACCAATTGAGCTACAGAGGACCACATTTACTTTAGGCAAAAATAAATACATTTAAAAACCAACTAAATAACCAATCATCAAGTCCTTAATTATAAACAGGTCTAGTGCTTGGCTAAAACAAAAATGTGCACTCATGTACCAGCAATCCACAATCTTGCCACTTACTGCATATCTTTACCATAACCAGGGTGCTATGACCAAAGGAATCTTTCAGCAATCCACCAGTCATTTTATGACTCGTTGTATCTGTTGATTCACAAATAAATAACCATGAAACGGTCAATATCAATTACTTTTCCTCCTTATGTTGGTGCTGTGGAAAATATGTATAATCTTTGCGTTCCTAATCTAATAAAATCATGTTTATTACATTTTTCGTCAGCATTCACTTGTGTGCTATCACAAGGTTAATCTCTCGTGGACAGATCTACGTAAACATAACTGGTACCATAGAATCTGTCGGGAAGGAATGGGATGCGTGGGATAACTAGCAGCAGTAGTTCTGGTGTTTGGGTTTGTCCTCACTGGTTATTTGGACAAATCACGATTTCGCAGGTGTTAGCATCTTTAGAATTCCGACCCGTAACTTACAAAAAGAGAGGGTGGAGCTCCTAGTTCTAGCATCTCTTCTTCTCTTCTCTTAACACATGGACCCAGAACTTAATCGAGCAGCTGACCAATTACGTGAGACTTTAGTTCTGGGTTAAAAGAGATTATCGAAACAAAATCAACTCAGGTTATTATTACCCCAGTAACTTCTCTCAAAGGATGTTAATTATCCTCTGAACTCGGAATAATAGCCCATCTGGTTTGTTTGATCTACAGAATGATACAGTAGCATCGTCTGTTATTTTATGCCCAATAATTTTGCATTTGAACTACAACTGCACTGCCAAATAATTATTCATCTGAGCTGTTACTGTATACTGGATTTCTTATATTATTATATTGATTCCGTTAAACATTTTACTTGATCACATCCTATACCAGTGGTTACCAACCTTTTCTGAGTCAAGATCACTTTCTGAGTCAAAATACAAGATGAGATCTACCTCAGATTTTTTGGGTAAAAAATGTAAGCCTATGCAACATTAACCTATTAAAAACAGTACCGTAGCAATGAGGTTTGTGCAGTAGGCTATAGGCCCAATACAATATCACTGCATATTGGCTTTGCTTGAATTGCCCTGCCAATGCATTGTTGTTCGGACCATTTAAAAAACATATATACTTTTTTTTTTAGGTAGGCTACATGATCACACCGGTAATAGATCAGTTGTTGTATTACTTGTGAGGCACAGCTGAGTGAGCATACATTTTAAATAATTTGCTTTTTATTTTACTGGGCTGATTTTGCCTGCATCTGATGGTCAGTCTCAGCGGAGGTAGAGAGCAGCAGACTGAGTGTCCGCCTCTAAACATCCCTCCACTCTCCCTGAGACTGACCAAAAAGGGACACCGTCTTCCAGCTGATGGCGAAACTCAAGTCGCACTGCATTATTTCTGCCTCATGCACAAATTCATGTTATTACTTCTATGAACAGAAAGTTAAATATTGCTTGATATTAAAAAAGACACAAGCACTAATAAAACCAACGCAAGCCTATCTATACACTTTCCTACTCGTTCATTACAGCTGCAGTGCTTGTTGTAGCGCTGAGTGGAAATAGGAAGAAGGCACATTTTATGGCTTATAAAAGTGTTGAATAAAACGTGTTGACAGTGCTGAGTAAAACCAAACATGAGCTCACTCATAAAAACAGCAGCTCTTTGCTGTATTCGTTGACAGTCTCTTTCTAGTCATGGTTTTATACGTTTTGAAATCTCACAGTATCAACTTTGCTTTAGCTTTCTTTTACGCCTGCTACGTTACTGCAGACATGGTAATCTGAGCCATCCGATTGGCCAGTGATAGGCCTATAGTGCATTTGATTTGCTCTCCGGGCCCGCCGGGAAGGCAGAGTTTGTACCTTCAGACTCATGAAATGGGAACACTTTGCCTACCCGGCGAGCAAGGCATCGGGTGCACCTACAGCCAACAGCATGAGACGAATAAATACAAATATGAATGTTTATCAAGGCTTTATCGTTGGGTTTTTTACAGAAATGTTTGGAGATCGACTAAGAATGCCTTGGAGATCGACAAAGAATGCCTTGGAGATCATTGGTGACCACTGCCCTATAGAGTACCACAGTATGAGTCATAATACCCATAAAACCTAGCGGTCAAACAATTTAATCGTTTTTCCACCATTCATTTTTCCCATAGGGGATTTTAGAAACACAAAATAAGGGTTGTGTTTCGTGTATGCTTACCCTGGTGTGATTTTTTGATAAATGTTTAAAATCCCTCTAGGATAGGTGACTTTTATCAATATATTCACTTGTATTTACCCCTCAAAAATGAAATGCTAATTAGCTGCAAATGCGTTATCATAAAGAACTACAAATGCCATGATGATTTGGACAAGACTGCCGAATTGAGGCAAAGGTAAGAATCTCTGGATTAACTATCTAATGTTAGTTAAATTTAGTGATGAATGAATTGGCAACATTTCTTTAAATTGAAAGTTTTCAATTGACACAATTGCTGTTAGCAAAGATGTCAGCTAGAGGTGACGTGCAGGAACTTGCAGAGATTTGTATTCTTGCATAATGTCTACTTTGATGCTAATTAGTGTTTTTTCGAATCAGAGTAAATAGAGCTGAATAGATTGATAAAAGTCCCCTTGTCTGAGAGAGATTTACATGGTTATCAAAACGTCAAGACTACACAAAACACAGCCCTTATTTTAAGTATTTCTAAAATTCCCTATGGGAAAAATGAATGATGGAAAACGATTGGAACCATTTCACTGTTTGATCGCTAGGTTATATGGGTATTATGACACCTCCACTATGGGGCTCTATACAGTCATTGGATCACACTCACAATATCACCTATTGTAGCTCAGAACTCCGTCCAGCTGGTGGCGGTATTTTCCGTTTCTGGGCTCAGTACCCGCTGAAAAAAATAAAAGAAGAAAACACGGAAATCGAATTAGAAGAGAGTTTGTTTTGATTTTGAGCAGTCATTGTGTGGACCAGGGAAGATACACAACTTAATACCGAATTGTCAGTCTTCTGAAAATGGCTAAACTACAGTCTTTGAGTGTATTTGTTAATGAACGTTTAACAGTGGCTGCTGTGGAGATTTTTGACGTTGTAGAGAAAGTGGTAGCCGAGTACCAGGAGGAAATTTCCCGATCTAAAGAGGAGAATAACCGGCTACGGAGACTTCTGCGGATCACAACAGAGATAAAAGAGGAGGAAACCCCTGAGCAGCAGCACTGTGAGCAGGAGTGGAGCCCCAGTCTGAGGCAGGAGAACCCAGAGCTCACACAGATTAAAGAGGAACAGGAGGAAATCTGGACCAGTCAGGAGGTAGGGCAGCTTCAAGGCCTGGAGGCTGACACCATTGAGTTCATATTCACTCCTCCTTGTGTGAAAAGTGAATGTGATCTTCCCCAAACCCAGACTGTGGATGACAGAGGGAGTGACTTTAAACTGTTAGATCACAAACCTTTTGGCACTGTGACTCACATAAAGGGTCTCGACATTTCGTGTGACCCTCCAGATAATCACGGTAATACCTCCAGCCACAGCTCAGCCGTAAGCAGCGACCCATTAGGACTTGACAGCAGCCCACCATTGAGGAAACCTACAAAAACCAGCACCACGTCTAAAAAACCTCATTGCTGCCTTGACTGTGGCAAATGCTTCACTCAGATTGGCCAACTGAAGATGCACTCGAGGATTCATTCAGAGGCTAAACCATTTAGCTGTGGAGACTGTGGAAACAGATTTCAGCTGAAAGGAGAACTAACCAAACATATGTTGATTCACACTGGAGAGAAACCAATTAACTGTGGTGACTGTGGAAAAAGCTTCAATCGCAAGCTTACTCTTAACAGGCATATACTACTTGTCCACAAAGAAGGAACTCAGTATGAAAATGGAAAGAAGAAAGGAGCGAAACCATTTTGTTGTGGTGACTGCGGGAAAAGTTTCACTCGTAGGCAGACCCTGAACAGACATAAAATGATTCACACAGGAGAAAAACCATTTAGTTGTGGGTACTGTGGGAAAGGCTTCAATCGCAAGGAGACCCTCATTGATCATATCCAGAATCATACAGGAGAAAAACCATTTAGCTGTGGTGACTGCGGAAAAAGCTTCAACAGGAAGAGGAACCTAACTTCTCATTTACTGACTCACACGGAAGAGAAACCATTTAGCTGTGGTGACTGTGGGAAAAGCTTCAAGCAAAAGAGTGACTTAACCAAACATATAATGATTCACATGGAAGAGAAGCCATTTAAGTGTGGAGACTGTGGAAAAACCTTCAATTACAAGGTTAACCTCAACAGGCATATACTGTTCATCCACAAAGAAAGAAAACAGGAAGATAGTGGAAAGAAGGAAGACAATTAAGACAGAGATCTTCTGTCAGGAGATGAGAATAAGAAGTAGGATATTGACAAGACTGTTAAGAAAGCAAAGCAACTCTAAATCATACTTCTTGTAGGTTTCAGATACATGGATATGTGATTCATTTACTTTAGTAAAATGTTATTCTATGGAAATAACGTTATATTTTATTTGAATAATGATCAAACAGTATAGTACAGGCTGTTGTTCAAAGTATGGTGTGGATGTTTTCACGTTGTTAGAAACAGGAGTTTCCCAGTCTATCAGGGTGATGAGAGAATGGTGAGACTAGTGTTATTGATACACTCAACATTTTGTAAAAAAAAAAAAAAAAAAACTACTAATGAACTAATAAAGTATTTTATAAGAAACATGTATTATAGTGCTGCGCTAAAACAAAAATGTGCACTCCCTGTGGGTCCCCCAGGAGTGGATTGAGGAACACTGTTCTATTATGTTCTCGAGTCTAGATTTAAAGGCCCAATGTAGCCATTTTTATCTCAATATCAAATAATTTTAGGCTAACAATTTAAGTACCTTACTGTGATTGTTTTAAATTAAAATGGTCAAAGAGAAACATAAATAGCTTCTTAGCAAAGAGCAATTTCTCAGGCAAGAATTTTGCCAGGACTGTCTGGGAGTGATCTGAGTTGGGAGGGGAAAACTGAAAACAAGCTGTTGGCAGAGAGGTTTGGAATGCTCTTTCTTATTGGTCTATTAACTAGTGATAATAATAATAATAAAAATAATATGCCATTTAGCAGACGCTTTTAGCCATAGTGACTTACAGTCACGTGTGCATACATTTTTACGTATGGGTGGTCCCGGGGATCAAACCCACTACCCTGGCGTTACAAGCGCCATGCTCTACCAATTGAGCTACAGAGGACCAAAACTCCATCCCACCAAAACAGGCAGACATTTTCTAAAAGGGCAATGTCACTATTTGTATTTATTATTCCAACCTCATGGTGTGGAAATATATAAAACACAGGAAAATCAGTTTTGTCTGCACTAGGCCTTTAACAATGATGGAAACTAGACATCCGTTTTACCATAGGAATCTGCCAGCAATCCACAGTATCTGTTGCCTTGAAATAACCATGAAACATATCACCGTTTATTTGTCTCCTCATGGTGCTGTGGAGTAGCATTGTCCAGATGCTGATCTAAGATCTTTTTTTTTTTTTCTTCTCGCCCACTCCCATCAGAACACTTGTACGTTAACTTTATTACTTTAGTAGCCAATCCTGAATTCACACACACACACACACACACACACTTAACTGTTGAAGGTGAAATGGTTGGGGAAAGACAAAAAAAATACATTAACTGTGGCAGGATGTGAAAGATCTGAAAACAAAACCCTTCATCAAAATTTCCCACAACTAATTTTTTTCATAGCCATGGCTATTATCAATTTTTAAGAAGAAATAAATTATTCATTTAAAGATCTTGAATTTGACCATCAGATATTAGGCTCAAAATAAATTAATTTTACCGATGCCTCTGTCTTTATGACCTTGGCCTGGGGAGAAAGTCTTAAAGAGTATCCAGTCTGCTCCAGGAGCTCATCCAGCTCCAGGTTCCGAATGATACTGACCAACCCCTTACTGATGCGATAGGTGCACTGGGGGTCAAAAGCACCTATGTGATGATCATGTTGGGTCACTTAGATCCTGTCCAACACCAGGTCTGACTGCAGGCTGATGATCAAACCCAAACAGAATCTGCTGGGATTTGTTCTATTTTCTGCAGTGATTTCTGCTGAAAATCTGCAGAAAGCTTTTTTTTTGCCTCTAGAGTACTAACTATTTAATAACATTGGGAACATGGTTTTATGTAAATAAATGCTTAATTCTGTGTATTAGATGACAGTGAACCTATGGTTATCCTTCTACTAAAGCTCAGTTAAAGATAACCTTGACACAGACTCAATCTTTATATGATCCTTTTATTGTAAACGTTTCCTTATGGAAAAATATGATACATAAATAAACAGTGTCATCAACAAAGTGCAAAGGCATATAAATACAAATAAACATTGATGAATCCATCTATAAATACATAAACTCCAAATAGATTAGATTAACAATTTTGTCTCATCATTCCATTCACCATATAACTATTATCAAATTGCTTCAAACCAAAACACAGAAAGAGTGAGAGAGTTGGTGGATGTGTTACTGCCATGCTTTTTAGTGCTCAATGCTTTGTACTTTGCAATCAACATCTTTAAAAGATTATCCGTGAGGCTCCTTCTACACTGACTAAGTAGCATCTGATAATGTAAGAAAAGTCTCTACATCCACTGAGATAGTGGGGAGGCACAGATGTATCACCACAATGTGATCTAAGGCTGGCATCCTGTTCTGCCTAGCTGCCCACTGCACTCACTTCCATAGTGTCTGCCTTGTCGATACGCATGTATTTGTGCCACTCCTCTGCAGATACCTGGCTCAGAGCAGGGATGGCATGGACATAGTCCTTAATGTCCTTTCTTGCCCCTACCACCTGGGCTGGATATTGTGAGTAGAGCTCTGGAAGGTACTCTGTACGGAGACGGGATGGCGCTGGGATAGACCCTCCCTGCGTGCAGTGTTTTTTTCAGAAATGTGGATAACTTGGGCCTCTTCTCAAGAGGTGTATCTGCTTCGATTAATGTTCTTGTCAAGTCCAAGATGAACTCCTTTCTGTCAGCTGTGGAGGGGGTCTTTGCCAGACAGGAGGCCAGGGACTGTGTTATTGTTTGGACTGAAAAAATGTAGAAAATAAAGAACAATGTTTTTTGAGCAAATTAAGTATTCTCAGGTTGAGTTCAATAGCAGCCTACAGTGAATCTCAAGCTTTGAAGCTAAGCACTCTTTCCTGAAGCGACACACACAGCCCATAAACGATTAGTTACCGGAGTGTAACTCCAGTTCTATGAGTGGAGCGGAGCCCCATAGGGGAGCTCTGCTCCTATTGGTTTACCCACTGCCCTAAGGCAGCATCAGCCTGAGCCAATAGGAGTACAGGTGTCCCTATAAGAGGGGATGCCTCCCCTCAATCAGCCTCCCGAGATATTTATCAGGGCCTTAAGTCCTAAGGGGCTCCGCTCCACTCATAGAACTGGAGTTACACTCAGGTAACTAATCGTTCTATATCGTGGAGCTCCGGATAAGTCGCTCTGGATAAGAGCGTCTGCTAAATGACTAAAATGTAAATGTAAATAGGGGAGCTCTGCTCCTATTGGTTTAAGGCGGAGCGTAGCGCTCCAGAATGTACTCCCTGCCGAGCCCAACACTTCCCATCAAAATGAAAAGGTCAGGCCTAGCAATGGCTGCAACCAATTCCCGCAGTACTGTAACCACTGTCACCCTACAAGTGTCACAATATACTGCGTCATCGGTTAAAAACCCGCCCCACCTAGTCCAATGGCAACACCAATGACTAGTGGGCAGATCACCAGAATACAGGCCATACTAATCTGTACTAGCAGATAGATGGTACCTCAATATCCTGTTACAATACTACCGACCACTAATGGAATGACACAAAGTGTCACTCTACATTGTGTACACGGTAGGCCGCCTCACTCAATCAATGGAATCCCAGAGATTAGTGGGCAGATCCCAGAACATGATTCATACTAATCTGAACAAGCAGATAGATGACGTCACATTCCGTCAAATTGTCATGACCGGTCTAATAGTATTGTAACCAAGTTACTACTATTATCCCCCATCATTCCGCCTCACTCCAGTGAATCACTGGTGGGCAGATCAATACATACCCTCTACTGTACTGAACCTGTCAGTCAGGAGTCATGCAAAAAATATGTCCTTCTATCAGAAGCGGACCTGATAGAGACCCTGTCTCCACAGTCCTGCATTCCTCTCCTCCTAGCTCAAAGTCTCCCTTCAGCCACGCTGAGTACAGACTGAGCCAAAGAGTTAGAAGACATATCCAAGAGATAGAAACGGATAAATGGAGACGGTGTTGACCATGACGCCGCTCTACATATATCCTCTACCCCTGTTCCTCTGAAAAGGGCAGTAGAAGCTGCTACTCCACGAGCGGAGTGAGCTCTGATACCCTGAGGCAATTGTCACCCCGCTGCCTCATAAGCTGTCTCAATGCCCTCACAGAGCCAATGAGACAGACACTGTTTCGAAAGTGGTCTACCTAGTGCAGCAGCACCATGACACACAAACAGCTGAGGCGATGACCTAATCGCTGCTGTGCGCTCGACGTAACACGCCAAGGCGCGTACTGGGCACAGGCGATGGAGCCTTTCCTCACTCCTCTCTCTATGAGGAGGAGGAGAAAAAGCCCACAGCTCCACGGTCTGTGATCTATATGAATTCCTAATAACCTTCGGCACAAATGCCGGGTTAGAACGTAACACCGCTCTGCTCAGATCGCCATTAATGGCCAGGCAGTCGGGTCTCGTCGAAAGAGCACACAAATCACTAACACGCTTAGCCGTAGTCAAAGCGAGCAACAGTGCTGTCTTCAAAGACAGCATCTTGAGGGGTATTTGATTCAATGGCTCGAACGGCGACTTACATAGCGCTTCGAGTACCAAAGCCAAATCCCACTGAGGAAGCGTGGCTCTAGGTGTTGGCCTAAGCCGCCGCGTTCCTAATAGGAAACGTTTCACTAGAGGGTGGCTAAAGACATTGTCTCTGCCAAACCCCTCGTGACATTTGAAATCGCCGCTGCAAACACCTTAATGGTGGCGGGCGATCTCTGCTTGTCAAACATAAGCTGTAGGAAAGAGAGAATACTCTCAACCTGACAGCTCATGGGGTCTACACCTTGTGTGACACACCATTGTGAAAACACGTTCCATCTACTGGCATACATCTTAGAAGTGGAACTGGCACGTGAACCCTGTATGGTCCTGATCACCGCATCAGATAACCCACGGCGCTCTAGCCTGTCCCTCTCAGCAGCCAGGCCTTCAGTGGTTGGCCGATTATGGGCAACTGCCCTATCGTGCCCCCCGCCTGAGACAACGCGTCCCGTCGATGTGGAATTGGCCAAGGTGGCGCAATCAACATCTGACTCATTGGCCAAGGAGCCCCTGGGCGATCGGGGGCTACCAGTATCACTGACAGCCCTCCTGACCTCACCCTGGCTAACAGTGGGATGTAAGAGGACACTTTGCCTATCGGGACTCCGGGCGTGAGAACGCGCGGGTTTCTCCAATAGTTCAGATCTGCACTGAGCGAGAGGGGAACCACCCCCAACCGATGACGTTGACGCAATGGGTCTAGTCTTAGTTGGGCGAACCATCGCTGCATCCTGCGCATGTGCAGGAGTCCCAGCGGAACCACAGAGTGGGCTGACGACATGAGACCCAAAAGTGACATGATCGACAGCGCCGTCACCGTGTGATTCGGACGACACTTCCTCAGGGCTAGCAACAAGGCTACCCCTTCGGGGTCCAAATTCGAGCCCTCATCATTACAGTGTCTAGCTGTATCCCCAGGTAGACAATCTGATGACTGGGCCAGGGCGTGCTCTTTTTCCAATTCACAGCGAACCCCAGACGTGTGAGATGAATCACTGTCTGTGTTGTGTGAGTGATCGACGGGGCGAGAACCAGTAGGTCGTCTAGGTAGGCTAGTAGCCGTATTCCCTGACGACGCAACGGTTCCAATGCCGCCTCCACACACTTGGAAAACGTGTGAGGTGCCAGGGCGTACCCAAATGGCATCCTCGTGTATTCGTACGCCACCCCTTGAAAGGCGAATCGCAGAAACTTCCTGTGACGCGGCTGTACCGGCACATGAAAGTACGCGTCCTTTAGGTCTATGCTCGTACAAAAGTCTCCTTTCTGGACACATTCCAGCAGACATTTTGTCGTTAGCATTCGAAAGGGCCGTTTGGTTACGCTCTCGTTGAGAATGCGTAAATCCAATATTGGCCTCATTCCCCCTGTCTTTTTGGGCACCAGGAAGTAGGGCGAATATAGCCCCTTGTTCCTTTGCTCCTGGGGAACCACTGTGACCGCCTCCTTTGCCAAAAGTTCCATAATCTCTGAAACCAGAGCGGCCACTTTTTCGGGCGTTTTCATCACCGTCTCCACCACTCCCCTGAATGGGGGTGGGGTCCGATGGAATTGGAGAGCATAACCCTTCTGCAACGTCTGTTCTAGCCAGCGTGAAGAGGTGCAGCTTCGCTGCCACTGCCAGCAATACAGAGAAAGCGCCCGGCGCTGAGCTGTGGTACATTCAGTAGGAAGGACCTGTATTCCTCTATGGCCCTTGCCGCCGCTGTTCCCCAACACTGAGGTGGTGGAACAGCCCAAGGCGGGCCTCCCATGAAAGGGAGAGGAAACATTAGTGCGTTTTGAACCAGAAGGAGGGGCAGAGACGTCAGTTAAACCCGTAACCGTTGTATTCCTGCCCTCCGTGAACGCAGCGCGGGTCTGAATTGCACTGACCGAGGCCACAGCCTGCGACAGGGCACCATCCCCAGCAAGCGATTGTGTCATCGTAGGTGACTGCAATTCGCTACTAGAGCCCCTCACTACAATACTCCTAGGAGTTTGTAATATGAGGTCTCTATGAGGTAACACAAGGCGGCGCCTTGATACCTTCTTAACCTTCACCTTCTGTGTGTGTTCAACTCTGCACCTCTGGTGGGTTGAGTCACGCTCAGTGTGGTGAGTATTAGCGCATTCTGTGAGAGGTGGGGGCGCCGATACGTTGGTTATTCCCGTAACCTTAGTAATCCGGCCCTCCGTGAACGCAGCATGGGTCTGAAATGCACTAACCAAGACCTTAGTCTGCGATAGTGCGCCATCCCCAAATAGCGACTGCGTCATCATGTCAGAGTTTGACAGAGACTGCTGTCTGCTATGTGAAGCACTTCTTATACTTGAAGTGTTATGTGTACCTACTCTGAATGCCTGTTCAGCAACGCACCCTTGGTGGGCTGAACGGCGCTTAGAGTGGTAGGGTAGAGAGGGTGAGATTTGAACGCTCTCGGACGTATTATGGAAAAGGGGCTCTTTTTTGACAAAGTCAGGTGCCAAATCTTTATTCAACACATCAACAAAAGCAATAACATCATCACCCATCCCTTCAACCGAAGGGTGGGGGGGAACAGTGGTCACGTTCGAGGATGACGTGTCCTCCATTCGCTCCCCCGCGTCCCGTCATGTGCGCCTCCTCTTGTGGCCACCCTTAGGGGCCCAAGTCGGCGTCCTCACCACCTCCCTCGCCGGCTGCAACGGGGCCACCGTGGCTGCTGGAGGGGCTGGGCCCGCTCTCCTGCCTCCTGCGGCTGCCGACTGGCGCCGGATACGCCGCCTCGCCGTAGATCCTTGTCTACTCTGGGGGGCGGAAGTGGATGGTGACGGTGCAAGGCCTAACCTCCTTGCCAGTGGCAGGTGTCTGGCCAACTGCTTCTTTTCTTCGTCCAGCTTCGAAAACCTCTCAGTCGCCTATTTGACGGCGACTCCAAAGAGCCCGTCGTCAGAAAGAGGGGTGTTCAAAAGGGATGTCCTGTCTGCTTCCTTCATGGTTGTCAGGGACAACCAGAGGTGTCGCTCCGCGACCACCGAGGTGGCCATGGACCTCCCTGAGCAGACGGCCGATGCCTGTGTTAGGTGTAGGATGGCGCCAGAAATCCTGGACGCCTCCTCCACCTCCTCTGGCTCCAGCTCTGTCTTACCCGTGGCTAAACGGGACAGAGCGGCTGCCAAGAGGGCAATGTTGTTAGCTGCTGCTACAGCTTGGGCTCCCAAATTGAAGGACTTCTCTAACAGCTGTGCTGTGAGACGGTCCTTCTGAGATGGCAACATGGCTTTTCTGGAAGAGGGCCAGGGACTCGAACCCGGTACGAGATACGCCGCCATGGCGCTCTCTAACCTGGGGATTCCCTTGGCTTGGCCCTGGAACCTTCCCTCCACTCTAGTGAATGGGAGGTACGATTTAGCCGGCGAACACGCCGCTAAAGGTGCCTCCCATGAGCCCTCGACGTATATTGCCAATGAAGGCATGGCAGGAGCCAGTGGCTCTGCCGCTCTTCTTGGCCTGGAATAAAGGCCTCCATTAAATCAACCTCCGGTGCGGAGGGAACAGGGGGCAGCGGTATCTCCAGCCGTCTGGCAGCTCTCTCAATGAGACCCGGAAAGTCCGTCCTCAGAGACGCTGCGGCGAAGGACAGGGCTTCTGATTTCTCAGAGCCCGTGTCGTCATCACCATAGGAACTACAAGCCCTCTCACTAACCAAAGGAAAGGGGGGCTTAAATGTATGAGGGACGGGGTCTGACTGTTCCATAGGAATGTCAGCCTCTTCATAGTCCCTATCATCCCCTGAGTCTGCGCCGTCAGATGATGCCTCTGAAGCAGAGGCTAGTATTGACAACACGTCCTTTAGGGGGATATCCTCCCTAAAAAACGCCCAGCGCTGCTTCCTCTCCTTTGTAGAAAGGAGGGCGCAGGAGGCGCAGTTAGGGGGACTGCAGACGCCCTCTTTGGCATGCTGGGACCCTAGACACACGAAACATAAGTCGTGGGGAGTCGCCCGGCCGCCATGGAGGAGCATCTGCATTGAGCTCTGAAAAGAGCTTTTGGGGGTGGAAAATCTCCTGGTGTGCTCATTTTAGGACGACGTTGATGACTGGAAATTCGACGGCGTTCTCGTCCTGAGTCTTCTCTTCTTCTCTTCGTCTCTTCTTGGCTTCTTCAGTCTAGTCCAGTCGCTGAAGATAAAGGGAGGCTGATTGAGGGGAGGCATCCCCTCTTATAGGGACACCTGTACTCCTCCTATTGGCTGCAGGTGTGTGCATAATTTTGTCTCAGGCTGATGCTGCCTTAGGGCAGTGGGTAAACCAATAGGAGCAGAACTCCCCTATGGGGCGGAGCTCCACGATATAGAACCTGACAGTGTGTCTCACACACACACATTTTTAAAACAATGATAGTTAACTAAAACAAATGTCACAAAATAATGTCTATGACTGCTTTTGTAATTAATTCCCAACATGTCACTTGTTTTGATAGCTCCACAACGTCACTTTGGGTAACTTGTTAGCTACTAGCGAACATTACCTCAGCTAAGTTAGCTAGCTAGCCTAAATGGCATGATGGAGTGACAAGTTGTGAAGCTTGCAATGCTAACATTAGCTAGTTAACTTCCCACTCCTATCTAGATACAGACAAAAATGTAATGATCAAGAACAGATATTAGCTAGCTGCAAACCTACTAACTAGTTATATATCTGTAGCTAGCAAAAGCATCATAATTCTTAACTGGTCCACTAGCCCGCCTATTTTTGTGTCGGAGTGACCTCAGGTGCTCCACCGCAGTTTGACGCCGTATGTAGTCGATTGAATTCTGACAGTCTTTGCTGAAAAGTACTCCTCCATCCTCGTACAGTTCAGCTGGAAACTCCCTGGCTGTTATTCTGGTCGCCAAGTGTTTACTCCTCAGCTCCTCTGCTGTAAATCCGGGCATTTTTAGCTAGATAACATTACTTAAGTCCTCAGACTGATGCCATTCCTCACTGAGTTGTCTGCACCACTCACACAAGGGATCAGTGGTGGAAAAAGTACCCAATTGTTATACTTGAGTAAAAGTAAAGATACCTTAACAGAAAATGACTCAAGTAAAAGTGAAAGTCACCCAGTAAAATACTACTTGAGTAAAAGTCTAAAAGTATTTGGTTTTAAATATACTTAAGTATCAAAAGTAAAAGTACAATTGTGAATCATTTGAAATTCCTTATATTAAGCAAACCATACGGCACCATTTTCTTGTTTTTTAAATTTACGGATAGCCAGGGGCACGGTTTACAAAGTAATTTAGTGAGTCCGCCAGATCAGAGGCAGTAGGGATGACCAGGGATGTTCTCTTCATAAGTGTGTGAATTAGGGTTCGAAACAGCAGGTCAGGGAAAAGGTAGCACGTCCAGTGAAAACAGGACACCGCTTACCAGCATGTTTGACAAGCTTTATACATTTGTATCACAAACACTTTTTTTGAAAGTCATGTTGAAAGTGGCATTTTTGGCAATTTGTAGACCAATACAATAAATGTATGTGAAAATGTGTATTTCAGAATCTAGACAGTATAATAAGGAGTATAATGATACCAAGATGTTGTCTGTATTATATGCGGTTCACGGATCATAAGGTCTTACAGGAGGCATGTACAGTGAGGGAAAAAAAGTATTTGATCCCCTGCTGATTTTGTACATTTGCCCACTGACAAAAAAATGATCAGTCTATAATTTTAATGGTAGGTTTATTTGAACAGTGAGAGACAGAATAACAACAACAAAAATCCAGAAAAACACATGCCAAAAATGTTATAAATTGATTTGCATTTTAATGAGGGAAATAAGTATTTGACCCCCTCTCAATCAGAAAGATTTCTGGCTCCCAGGTGTCTTTTATACAGGTAACGAGCTGAGATTAGGAGCACACTCTTAAAGGGAGTGCTCCTAATCTCAGCTTGTTACCTGTATAAAAGACACCTGTCCACAGAAGCAATCAATCAATCAGATTCCAAACTCTCCACCATGGCCAAGACCAAAGAGCTCTCCAAGGATGTCAGGGATTGTAGACCTACACAAGGCTGGAATGGGCTATAAGACCATTGCCAAGCAACTTGGTGAGAAGGTGACAACAGTTGGTGCGATTATTCGCAAATGGAAGAAACACAAAAGACCTGTCAATCTCCCTCGGCCTGGGGCTCTATGCAAGATCTCACCTCGTGGAGTTGCAATGATCATGAGAACGGTGAGGAATCAGCCCAGAACTACACGGGAGGATCTTGTCAATGATCTCAAGGCAGCTGGGACCATAGTCACCAAGAAAACAATTGGTAACACACTACGCCGTGAAGGACTGAAATCCTGCAGCGCCCGCAAGGTCCCCCTGCTCAAGAAAGCACATATACAGGACCGTCTGAAGTTTGCCAATAAACATCTGAATGATTCAGAGGAGAACTGGGTGAAAGTGTTGTGGTCAGATGAGACCAAAATCGAGCTCTTTGGCATCAACTCAACTCGCCGTGTTTGGAGGAGGAGGAATGCTGCCTATGACCCCAAGAATACCATCCCCACCATCAAACATGGAGGTGGAAACATTATGCTTTGGGGGTGTTTTTCTGCTAAGGGGACAGGACAACTTCACCGCATCAAAGGGACGATGGATGGGGCCATGTACCGTCAAATCTTGGGTGAGAACCTCCTTCCCTCAGCCAGGGCATTGAAAATGGGTCGTTGATGGGTATTCCAGCATGACAATGACCCAAAACACACGGCCAAGGCAACAAAGGAGTGGCTCAAGAAGAAGCACATTAAGGTCCTGGAGCGGCCTGGCCAGTCTCCAGACCTTAATCCCATAGAAAATCTGTGGAGGGAGCTGAAGGTTCGAGTTGCCAAACGTCAGCCTCGAAACCTTAATGACTTGGAGAAGATCTGCAAAGAGGAGTGGGACAAAATCGATAACATTACTTAAGTCCTCAGACTGATGCCATTCCTCACTGAGTTGTCGGCACCACTCACACAAGGGATCAGTGGTGGAAATCCCTCCTGAGATGTGTGCAAACCTGGTGGCCAACTACAAGAAACGTCTGACCTCTGTGATTGCCAACAAGGGTTTTGCCACCAAGTACTAAGTCATGTTTTGCAGAGGGGTCAAATACTTATTTCCCTCATTAAAATGCAAATCAATTTGTAACATTTTTGACATGCGTTTTTCTGGATTTTTGTTTTGTTATTCTGTCTCTCACTGTTCAAATAAACCTACCATTAAAAGTATAGACTGATCATGTCTTTGTCAGTTGGCAAACATACAAAATCAGCAGGGGATCAAATACTTTTTTCCCTCACTGTATATTCTAGGTCTAAAAAGGGCCTAATATTCCCACTTTCATCATAATTTTCTAAAATGTTTTTGAAGTTTCTATGTGACAATTGACACCCAAAATAATCTGATAATCTGATACCCAAAATATTTCCCGCTTCCTCTGGTGTGGAATCGCCCCAAAGGGATGAGGGTGAAGTCCACCTCTAGTTAGTGTGTGTTTTTGTCGTGTTGAGAAGAGTACGCAAACCATTTTCTCAAGGACCACTCCGTAAAGAGACAACTCTCCATAAAGGTACAAAGACAGAAATGTGTGTGTCCTCTTCCTCTTGGACCAGAAAAAATACACGTTTTGCTGTATCCGCATTTGAACTCCTACTTTTTGACAAGCAAACTCACTCTCTCATTCTCTCGCTCCCTCTTTTCACCTCCTTGCCTTCCCTCCTTTCCAGGGTTATTCATAACTATGGAGACACTGAACTAAATGGGATACCGCCAGTCGTCTGGCTTCCTTCGGTAGACCCTGGCCCAGACACGGCCTTCATCTCCTTCACTTGTTCTCCCACAACTACACTGAACAAAAATATAAACGCAACATGTAAAATGTTGGTACCATACTTCATGAGCTGAAATAAAGAGCCCAGAAATGTTCCAATACACACAAAATGCTTATTTCTCAAAGATGTTGTGCACAAATATGTTTACATCCCTGTTAGTGAGCATTTCTCCTTTGCCAAAATAATCCATCCACTTTACAGATGTGGCATATCAAGAAGCTGACTAAACAGCATGATCATTACACAGGTGCACCTTGTGCTGGGGACAATAAAAGGCCACTCTAAAATGTGCAGTTTTGTCACACAACACAATGCCACAGATGTCTCAAGTTTTGTGGGAGCGTGCAATTGGCATGCTGACCGCAGCAATGTCCACCAGAGCTGTTGCCAGATAATTGAATACTAATTTCTCTACCATAAACTGCCTCCAATGTCGTTTTAGAGAATTTGTCAGTACGTCCTACTGTCCTTACAACCAAAGACCATGTGTATGGCGTCGTGTTGGTGAGCGGTTTGCTGATGTCAATGTTGTGAACAGAGTGCCCCATGGTGGATTTGGGGTTATGGTATGGGCAGGCATAAGCAATTGCATTTTATTGATGGAAATTTGAATGCACAGAGATACCGTGACGAGATCCTGAGGCCCATTGTCGTGCCATTCATCTGCAGCCATCACCTCATGTTTCAGCATGATAATGCACGGCCCCATGTCACAAAGATCTGCACACAATTCCTGGAAGCTGAAAATATCCCAGTTCTTCCAGGGCCTGCATACTCACCAGACATGTCACCCATTGAGCATGTTTAGGATGCTCTGGATCGACGTGTAGACAGCGTGTTCCAATTCCCGCCAATATACAGCAACTTCGCACAGCCATTAAAGAGGAGTGGGACAACATTCCACAGGACACAATCAACAGCCTGATCAACTCTATTCGAAAGGAGATGTGTCGTGCTGCATGAGGCAAATGGTGGTCACACCAGATACTGACAGGTTTTCTTATCCACACCCCTACCTTTTTTTTAAGGTATCTGTGACCAACAGATGTACAGTGGGGAGAACAAGTATTTGATACACTGCCGATTTTGCAGGTTTTCCTACTTACAAAGCATGTAGAGGTCTGTAATTTTTATCATAGGTACACTTCAACTGTGAGAGAGACGGAATCTAAAACAAAAATCCAGAAAATCACATTGTATGATTTTTTAAGTAATTAATTTGCATTTTATTGCATGACATGAGTATTTGATACATCAGAAAAGCAGAACTTAATATTTGGTACAGAAACCTTTGTTTGCAATTACAGAGATCATACGTTTCCTGTAGGTCTTGACCAGGTTTGCACACACTGCAGCAGGGATTTTGGCCCACTCCTCCATACAGACCTTCTCCAGATCCTTCAGGTTTCAGGGCTGTCGCTGGGCAATACGGACTTTCAGCTCCCTCCAAAGATTTTCTATTGGGTTCAGGTCTGGAGACTGACTAGGCCACTCCAGGACCTTGACATGCTTCTTCACGGAGCCACTCCTTAGTTGCCCTGGCTGTGTGTTTTCGGGTCGTTGTCATGCTGGAAGACCCAGCCACGACTCCATCTTCAATGCTCTTACTGAGGAAAGGAGGTTGTTGGCCAAGATCTCGCGATACATGGCCCCTTCCATCCCTCCCTCAATACGGTGCAGTCGTCCTGTCCCCTTTGCAGAAAAGCATCCCAAAAGAATGATTTTTCCACCTCCATGCTTCACGGTTGGGATGGTGTTCTTGGGGTTGTACTCATCCTTCTTCTTCCTCCAAACACGGCGAGTGGAGTTTAGACCAAAAAGCTCTATTTCTGTCTCATCAGACCACATGACCTTCTCCCATTCCTCCTCTGGATCATCCAGATGGTCATTGGCAAACTTCAGACGGGCCTGGACATGCGCTGGCTTGAGCAGGGGGACCTTGCGTGCGCTGCAGGATTTTAATCCATGACGGCGTAGTGTGTTACTAATGGTTTTCTTTGAGACTGTGGTCCCAGCTCTCTTCAGGTCATTGACCAGGTCCTGCCGTGTAGTTCTGGGTAGATCCCTCACCTTCCCCATGATCATTGATGCTCCACGAGGTGAGATCTTGCATGGAGCCCCAGACCGAGGGTGATTGACCGTCATCTTGAACTTCTTCCATTTTCTAATAATTGCGCCAACAGTTGTTGCCTTCTCACCAAGCTGCCTGCCTATTGTCCTGTAGCCCATCCCAGCCTTGTGCAGGTTTACAATTTTAACCCTGATGTCCTTACACAGCGCTCTGGTCTTGGCCATTGTGGAGAGGTTGGAGTCTGTTTGATTGAGTGTGTGGACAGGTGTCTTTTATACAGGTAACGAGTTCAAACAGGTGCAGTTAATACAGGTAATGAGTGGAGAACAGGAGGGCTTCTTAAAGAAAAACTAACAGGTCTGTGAGACCCAGAATTTTTACTGGTTGGTAGGTGATCAAATACTTATGTCATGCAATAAAATGCAAATTAATTACTTAAAAATCATACAATGTGATTTTCTGGATTTTTGTTTTAGATTCCGTCTCTCACAGTTGAAGTGTACCTATGATACAAATTACAGACCTCTACATGCTTTGTAAGTAGGAAAACCTGCAAAATCGGCAGTGTATCAAAAATACTTGTTCTCCCCACTGTATATCTGTATTCCCAGTCATGTGAAATCCATAGATTAGGGTCTCATTTATTTATTTCAATTGTCTGATTTCCGTATATGAACTGTAACTAAGTAAAATCTTTGAAATTGTTGCATGTTGTGTTTATATTTTTGTTCATACATCAAATTCACTGAAAACTGTGAAATGGTGACAGCGCGAAACCTGCATGAGGCAAATGGTGGTCACACCAGATACTGACTGGTTTTCTTATCCACACCCCTACCTTTTTTTTAAGGTATCTGTGACCAACAGATGTATATCTGTATTCCCAGTCATGTGAAATCCATAGATTAGGGTCTCATTTATTTATTTCAATTGTCTGATTTCCTTATATGAACTGTAACTAAGTAAAATCTTTGAAATTGTTGCATGTTGTGTTTATATTTTTGTTCATACATCAAATTCACTGAAAACTGTGAAATGGTGACAGCGCGAAACCTCAAAAGGCGTTTGGCTTCCACAGTTTCTTCGACAACATAGAGGATGGTGATGGCCAATGTTACCAACTGCTTCCAGACCAGGTTTTACCGTACTAAGAGGTGGGCAATCTGAATGAACAAGGGTCTGAGAACCTGCCGGATTAGGTCAACGAAAACCACACAAGACACAATGAAGACAGCAACATACACCAGATCATCATCAGCAGGCCCGCATGGAATATGCGCACACCGAATTCTGATGAATATCTGCAGAATTTCAAATAGACCAGCTGATAGAGAAGTTAACAAAAATGTACTTGTTGCTGAATTTGCATTTTTATTTCATTTTCATGTATTTCAATCACCCAAAAGTGTCCCACTCTCCCAACCATAGCCCATCGCCTGCAGTGGTGTAAAGTACTTAAGTAAAAATACTTTAAAGTACTACTTAAGTTTTTTTTGGGGTATCTGAACCTTACTTTACTATTTATATTTTTGACAACTTTTACTTTTACTTCACTACATTCCTAAAGAAGATAATGTACTTTTTACTCCATACAGTTTTCCTGACACCCAAAAGTACTCGTTACATTTTTAATGCTTAGCAGGACAGGAAAATGGTCCATTCACACACGTATCAAGAGAACATCCCTGGTCATCCCTACTGCCTCCAATTTAGCCGACTAACAAAACACAAATGCTTCGTTTGTAAATTAAACTATCTGTAAAAAAAAAAAAATTTTAATCGTGCTGTCTGGTTTGCTTAATATAAGGATTTTTAAAAATGATTTACACTTTACTTTTTCTATTAAGTTATCTTTACTTTTACTCAATTATGACAATTCGGTACTTTTTCCACAACTGGATATTTCCAAGGACCAATGGAATGGTCTACAATGTGCACACCCCGCCCACGTAAAACGAACTCGCCCATTGATACAAGGTAGGTTGACAGATTTGTAAAAAAAAAAATGTAAACAAACAATTGGGAAATCAATTGTGTTCGTGACATTTAATGCTAAGGCGAAGACAACTTTGATTGGGAAAGGTTGTAGCTTGATAGCTACGTTTGTCATTTTACTTAAATGTTTTATGCAAAACATAAATGGCCAGTCTGATAGTCGGATGTAGTTGTCAAGGTAGCCCAAGGAAATTGCGTCAGTTTTTCCTCGACATACTGATTAAGGTTGGTTGGTTGTATGGATCATTAATTAGCTAGCTATACGAGCATAATATAAGTGTCTGTTTATGGCAAAACTTGAGTTGATTAGCTGCTCAACTGCATCGACGCTCGGTCGACGGTTGCTAGCGCGGAGGTGGATCCGCCTGTCATTGTCGTGAGTGCGGTGTGTGATGCTGCACTTCAGCGCAGGCTGTGCTGTGTTGTTAGGCCGCTAGCGAGTTTGTGTTGATTTTGCACTGACAGTACTAAATGTGTCAAGTGTATAGTCATTGCAAATTGTGTAGTAGTAACTAGTATCCCTCTAGCTTTATGCCAAAGTTTGGATGGAAACGTTATTGTTGTTATGGTCTTGCTCTCGACAAGACTGGCTATGCAGTTAGCTAGCTACTGTAACTAGCTTAGCCTATCTAGCACGACGTTTGCAGGCTAACTAGCAAGCTAAGTCTTGTTAACATCACTAGCAGCAGTTGGTCTACAACAACTTATGCAGCTTAGCTAGCTAAGTTGCTGATATCACTTGCTATATCAATTTACGCAATATGATAAACTGTTAACCAAAGCCAGGCAGTTGACAGGTAAGCTAGTGTCACGGGCATCGGGTGTTGACTGCTGATTGTAGCCCGAAGGCCGGTAGATGGCGCTTTCGAAACGACTCAATATCGTCATCTGCCGGCCTTTGGGTTATGCTGATTGTAGTGACTGTCGAAACTGTTCTGACTTGACACTGACAGTTTACGTGGTCTACTACTAGACCTCTACGTATCCCAAGTAGGTTTGGATTAGTTAGCTAGTAAATAGTCTGTAGATTTTCCACTGCTATTTTCAGGTTGTCTGACTGCATTTAATCTCCCTAGGCCCCAATCTAATAGCCTACAGTGAAGGCTCAGGCTGTCGTAATGTCGGAGCCCAAGGCACCCACCCCGACTCCGGCTGGAGACACATACAAAGGATGGCTATTCAAATGGACGAATTACATCAAGGGCTACCAGCGACGATGGTTCGTCTTGAGCAACGGTTTACTATCTTACTACAGGTAAGAATGGGGCGAGATGGGGTGACATGACATAGTACCTCTTTGCATCCTCTGTAACAGATAAGACTAACAGTTACCAGAAAAATTTCCAGCAGTTCTGTTAACAACAGTAAGGGCAGGTGTTTGGCAGGTGGGAGCGAAGGACACTGTGCTAGCTAGCTTGTTAGCTAGGAGGACTCTGGTACACAGCAGGCGGGGGCAACACCTGTAGCTAGGTCCTAGGATACCGGTAGACAGTGTCCTTAGCCCCTGAAAAACTCTGATAATACTTTTATTTCCCCTTTGATCCACATTTTAATCGCCTAGACAATCAAGGGAAATCCCAAAATATCAAAAGTGTCACACAAGCATGAAGATGGCATGCTCGATGGGGGGGGGGGCGTTCCTACAGATGCCGGAATGCCACCATGCAGGAACGCCCTGAATTGCGGGCTGCAATCACACGCTATTGGAAAAATCTAGAAGAATGCCATTGTTATCCAGGGATATGGCTACGGTCATTTTGTCACTGTCAATGTATAAACGGTTACATTATAGCTGTGATTTGCTCTGTGTTGCGTTGACATTTCCCCTGCACTACAAGGTGAATACAACTTGCTCTCCTTTATCATGAGTTTTGACTATGGCGCACAGTATCATAAAGAAATTGAAGCTAGAGGTCATCATGGATTCCCTGTGTAACTCTTTGCGATTTAATGGTGTCACAATATTGCATGACTCATCTCCGTTTTGCTTGCCACAAAGAGGTGTCTGAATACTTAGTGTGTTTTCAGCTCTGTGGGGGAGTCATCATGTCTTCACAGGGCTGTGTAAAATGAGTCGTGTTTGTTTAATGGGTTTTGGAGACAGACTGTGTACCATTCACCTCCAGACTGTGTACCATTCACCTCCCACTCCAAGCACGCTGTGTGTGTGTTGCGTGAACAGTACTGTTTGCCTAACAATTTAGAGTCTGGTGATAAGCACATCCAACAATTCACACACTTTTCATGTTCCTATCTCTGAGTCTTTTTCCAATGAGGTTGTTTTCTCTCGAGTAACTTGCCAAGACTGCATTTAGCGAGACATTTGCTCAAAGGTTTTTGCAATCATGCAAAATTGCCAAACCAGAAATGGTGCAATGAAATGTTTTTCCAACACTAGGCTAGATTGCTTTGTTCCATATGAACAAATTAGTTAGGTCACAATAGCCAATAGTCCACACTGAACCATCAGTCAGCTGGTTTCTATTGCCACGCTTCCCTGTAGTCTGAGTATTGGGTCCCCCCCTCCTCTTTGCTGGTGTAATCATAATGGTTCCTGGTTAAACTGGCTGTAATCAGAGACCTTTACTTAATGGAATGTCAAAGAAAACATTAATGTGGAACAGAGAGCATTGTTGTCCAAAATTAGGTTACTCAATTTTGCTCCAACTAGCCTAAGGCTACCTCAGTCTGAACATATTCCCTAGTCTCTATCCCTATTTCTGGTGTTTGCAGAAGAAAAGAAACCGGGTAGGTGAAATTGTCTTCCAGTAGGCTTAGAGAAGCTTCTGCCATATTGCTTCCTATATGGTTCCTTGATGAGCAAACACTGAAGGGGACCAGGTTAGGGGTCTAGGGAATGTTTTTGGACCAGGCGTACAAGCAAGAGTTGACTGGATAAGGAGCTGGTTCAGGAGTTGACTGGTTACAGAGTTGACTTTTTCAGGAGTTGACACTAGTTAAACCCACCCCTCTCTCTCTCTGTTTCTCCCCAGGACCCAGGCGGAGATGGGCCACACGTGCCGGGGCACCATCAACCTGGCCACAGCCAACATCGCGGTGGAGGACTCGTGCAACTTTGTCATCTCCAACGGCGGGGCGCAGACCTACCACCTGAAGGCCAGCTCTGAGGTGGAGCGGCAGCGCTGGATCACCGCCCTAGAGCTGGCCAAGGCCAAGGCGGTCCGCAATCAGGCTGAGTCTGGTGAGGGAGGGAGAGGAGGGAGAGGAGGAGGAAGGGATTTGTCTGTGTAGAACAGTCTGTGATGGGTACAGAGAGAGGGTACGGGAAGGAGGGTTGAGGGGGGCTGTCTGAGTGGAGTGTATACTGTATGTGTTTCTTCATGTTCCTTTGAGAAAGAGGAGGTTATTTTACAGTTTACTGTATAACCCCAGTAAAAGTGATGGGGGTGGGGCTATCATTCTGATATAATGTAAAAAATAAATAATGTTTTGTCATCTTTCAGCCAATCAACATTCAGGTCTCGACCCACCCAGTGTGTATGTGTGTGTATATATATATATATATATATATATATATACTTACTACGGTCAAAAGTTTTAGAACACCTACTCATTCAAGGGTTTTTCTTTATTTGTACTATTTTCTACATTCTACACTTTTTTGGTTACTACATGATTCCATATGTGTTATTTCATAGTTTTGATGTCTTCACTATTATTCTACAATGTAGAAAATAGTAAAAATTAATAAAAACCCTTGAATGAGTAGGTGTGTCCAAACTTGTAACTGGTACTATGTGTGTGTGTGTGTGTGTGTTCAACCCTTTCCTTTCTCTCTTCTCCAGACGACTCTGGTGATGAGTGTCCCACTTCACCCCCTACCTCGGGACAGGCCGGAGGGGCACGTAACTCTAACTCAGAGGTCCAGTCCACACTACGCACGCTGGGCAGCAAGGTGGAAGACCTGAGCACCTGCAATGACCTCATTGCCAAGCACGGCTCCGCCCTCCAAAGGTCAGGGGTCAACCCATCACTCTCACACAAACCTTACAATAAACAACTGGTTGAATCCCCATGTATAGACAACGATAGTAATGGAAGATAACTTTGACCACACACATAGAACACATCAACGGATGCAAAAAGCTATTGCTCTGTTCTATCCTTACAAGCACATAGTAACTGGTTGGCCAGATAAGGGCTAAGATTTTGGTATGGACCAGATATTTGTCTTGGTTGCAGAGTAGTCTTGAGTGAATAAACAAATGAGATGTACTACATACGAAAGGGATGCGCTGAGGGGATGGGTTGAAGGGACTGGCTTACGCTCCTTGGCTGTGCCTCTGTCCTAGGTCCCTGTCAGAGCTGGAGGGGGTGCGGCTGGGAGGCGACACGGATGGCAAGATCCGGCAGGTGACGGAGAGAGCCACGTTGTTCCGCATCACCTCCAACGCTATGATCAACGTACGTGTTGATGTTATAGTTTTTATAGTATGCAAAGGCAAAACTGGTTTACAAAGCATTGTACATAGAATACAGTGTAGGTCTAATAAAGTAGTCTAATAATATAGTAAAGACAGCTGTACCTTGACTGTTACACAAACATTTACGAGGCTTTGTGGTGTTGTATGAATGTTCTTAAAGCGTTTCTGTGACGTTTCCCTGACATTCCTCTAACGTTTCTCCCCCCAGGCGTGCAGAGACTTCCTGGCCCTGGCCCAGGCCCACAGTAAGCGGTGGCAGAAAGCCTTGCATTCGGAGCGGGACCAGAGGATAAGACTGGAGGAAACATTGGAGCAGCTAGCCAAGCAACACAACCACCTGGAGAGGGCCTTCAGAGGAGCCACCGTACTGCCCCCTTCCCAGAGCAACCCCACCCTGGACAGCAAGAGTAAGGCATCACCTCAGACCCCGAACAAACTGTTACATTAACTCTGTGACCCCTTACCTTTTAACTCCCTAACTCCCAAACTGACTGTTAGCATGCTAGTTAAGTCAACCAGTGAATCTACAACCCCACTCTCGTTCATAATATTTAGTTTTCTTCCTCTCTCTCAGGTTCGGGCTCAGTAAAGGGCGACGCGAGCGACGAGGATGATGAGAATGAGTTCTTTGACGCCATGGAGGACCCAGCGTTCATCACTGTACCGGCCGACCCCAAGTATCATAGGTCAGCACACCTTTACCTCTTTCTTTTTACTCGATCTGATCTGTCCTGTTTCTCGCTCTCTTCCTTCTCTCTCAACCTCTTTTTATCAATACAAATGGCATGGTATTTTATGAGTGATAAACTGAGCTTTTAAAAGGCAAACTGTAATTGGTCAAATGCAATTCTTTCTTTCTCTCTATATATCTCTGTTTCTTTCTCTTCCACTCAGAAGGTCAGGAAGTAACGTCAGTGGTCTCAGCACTGAGACTGGAATCGATGACCAGTCGGTGAGTCTGTCACTGTGTTTTGAAGTTAAATATTTTTTTAGTTACTTGCTTTACTTGTCCCTTGAAATAATTGTTTTTGTTTGTTCTGCCTTCTTCTTTGGCCGCCCACAGCTTTGTGACGAGCAGTCGTTGGGGTCCAATTCGGAGTCGCCCCAGTCCCTGGAGGTGGAGCCAGTGAGGAAGAGGCGGACCAAAATCCCAGACAAGCCCAACTATTCGCTGAACCTCTGGAGCATCATGAAGAACTGCATCGGCAAGGAGCTCTCCAAGATCCCCATGCCTGTAAGAAACACGTGTGACTGTAGACTATTGCAGCACACCCTAACCGTTGCTTTCAGCTCTGCATTGTATTGAACGAGTGCAGAAGGCAGGGAACGACTTTCTGGAGTGAAATGCATCCACAGGTAACTGCCATGGAAATACTTGTTTAAATGAAGGATACAAAGTATATTGAAAGCAGGTGCTTCCACACAGGATGGTTCCTGAGTATATTAAGCAATTAACATCCCATCATGCTTAGGGTCATGTATAAAAATGCCCAATTGCCTAACTATTTTGGCTACCATGGCTAGAAGAAGAGATCTGTGATGTTGAAAGAGGGGTCTTAAAGGAGCATAGGGGGTTTAAAGGGTGTGTGTGTGTCTCAGTCATAAGATCTCAACCCAATTGAACATTTATGGCAAATTATGGAGCGGTGCCTGAGACAGCGTTTTCCACCGCCATCAACAAAACACCAAATGATGGAATTTCTCGTGGAACAATGGTGTTGCATCCCTCCAATAGAGCTCCAGACACTTGTAGAATCAATCCCAAGGCGCATTGACACTTTATGTCAGTGTTCCTTTATTTTGCCAGTTACCTGTATTTTGCCCCTTCCATTCAAAGTTTCCTTTCTTCCTCTCCCCCTTTTCTCCCCTTCTCAGGTGAACTTCAACGAACCAATCTCCATGCTCCAGCGTCTGTCCGAGGACTTAGAATACTACGAGCTCCTAGATAAGGCAGCTAAATGCCAGAGCTCTCTGGAGCAGCTGTGCTACGTGGCTGCCTTCACCGTATCATCCTACTCTACTACGGTCCACCGCACAGGGAAACCCTTCAACCCCCTACTGGGGGAGACCTACGAACTGGACCGGCTGAGGGAGAGCGGCTACCGCTCACTGTGCGAACAGGTAAAGGAGGGAGGGGGGGACACGGGATGACTGGTAGGAAAGAGAGGGGGGGTGGGCAATGTGGGAATGACTGGTTGGGAAAGAGAGGAATTGGAAAAACAGAAGGGGGGGAGAGAGGGCTACAGGTTCAAATGGGTGAGGGGCTAAGAGAGGGAGGGGGGCAGAGAGAGAGTAGGAGAGAAGAAGCTTTGCATCTACAGTGCTCCTTTACTGTCGATGATGTACAGAAATGGCTATATGTTTTTAAAACCAATACACATTCAATAAACCACGAATTGACATCACAACAATTTGATCATATCAATCCGGTTTATTACAAGTTGCAACAAGGAGACCCCTCCCAGAACAAAAGCAGAGCAGGCCCTTAAATATTAATCACACAGCATCAAATGTTCTGTAAACACCAGCCCGAGAGGCTTGCAGGAAGTCGCTGCGAAAGTGTCACAGATCCATTATCACTGTCCTCGAATCCAGTCTGGCGTCAAACATTAACCATAACATTCAACACTGGCAGACATTTGATACTGGCAGTTAAACAGGGCAAAGGTAAGAACATCAGTACTTGGTTACAACAGATAATTATATACTACTTATTTAAATATATTACTTAAACATACATGGTTAACTCCTGTTTCCCTTCCCCAAGGGAATGCATCTGTCTGCGTCTCCCCGCACATACAATCATGTTTATTACATATCAATTCATATCAACAGTAAATCAAATACAGGAAAATAATTACTCATTTACAATTCCCACAGTACATTTACAGAGAGGGCATCTATGGGTACAAACAGCCAGTTAGTCAGAGAACTGTCAAGAGTCACAGCGTTGTCAATAACCTGTGGTGCTGAAACGTCCTGTTCTGCTGTAGCATATTCCAATAGTCCGCCACATAATACCCATAAAAACACGGAAATGGTTCCAGTGGTCTTTGCGCCATTCATTTTTCACATCGGGAATTTTACAAAAAAATCGAATGAATTGTGTGTTTGGTGTATGCTTACCTTGGCGTGATGTTTTGATAGCCATGAGTTTTATCAATATATTAGCCTCAATTGCCTCAATAAAATGTGCTATGCTAATTATTCATAAAGTTACCTTGTCCGAGAGAGATTTGCACGGTTATCAAAACGTCACGCCAGGGTAAGCCTACACGAAACCCAGACCTTATATGAAGTAGTTCTAAAATCCCAGATGGAAAAATGAATGGTGAAAAAACGATTGGAACCATTTCTGGGTTTTATGACTCATGCTGTGGTACTCCATTCCCTGGGGGAATTACTGAGAGGAAAACACCTTCTAGTGGCAGCTGTGGGAAACAACTGCACTCTACTCCCACATTCACACTCTTATGAAACTAATTTGCATAAATTGTTTAAATATGTTGTTTTAGCCCAGCACAGCCACATCTGACTCAAGTAATCGGCTAATCATCAAGCCATTGATTAGTCGAATCAGGTGTTTTAGTGCACAGTTAGAAAGAAAAATGGTACCTTGTGGGTCCCCAGGACTGCAGTTGCGAAACACTGTGCTAAGTGACTCAATTGTAATATAGCCCTACCCAATCCTCCTCTATCCCTTCCTCCAGGTGAGTCACCACCCGCCTGCAGCGGCTCATCATGCCATCTCAGAGAGAGGCTGGACCCTCCGACAGGAGATCTCCCTCGCCAGCAAGTTCAGGGGAAAATACCTCTCCATCATGCCTCTGGGTAAGGCAGTGTGTGAGGACTGGTAGCTGCCAGCGAATGTCTCCATCATACTCTTTTTATTTTTTGTTTAGTTGGCATTTTACATCTTTGCTGTGGTGTAATCATCTTCCACAGGTTCTATCCAATGTATGTTTGAGAAGAGCAACAATCACTACTCGTGGAAGAAAGTCACTACAACAGTACACAACATCATTGTGGGCAAATTGTGGATCGACCAGGTAAGAAAAATGTCACACTCAATCTTTGGCATAGACGCATCCAGATCCTACAATGGGCGTTAGGAGATTTTAGACCAATTCCAAGTATAAAAAAAAACATTCAAGATTTATTTTGGTGAACTACACATTCCATTCTCTCTCGGTTTTCTCAGTCGGGAGAGATAGACGTGGTGAACCACCGGACCGCGACCGCTGCCATCTCAAGTTCGCCCCTACAGCTACTTCTCCAGAGACGTGGCCAGGAAGGTGACTGGCGTGGTGACAGACAAGGAGGGTAAGGCCCACTATGTGCTGTCAGGGACGTGGGATGAGAAGATGGAGTTCTCCAGGGTGATGCAGAGCAATAAGGGAGAGAACGGCGCGAGGGCAAACAGAAGACCGTCTACCAGACGCTCAAAGCCAAGGAGCTCTGGAAAAGAACCCACTACCGTGAGTAGAGTGTGGGGGGTGGGTGAGGTTGTGTGGGTGTGTTTTTGCTGAAGAGGTGCAGCAAACCGAAAAATACATTTGGTGTGTCAAAGAAGACGGCTTTTTTCAATCATCTCATCTTTGGTCTTTCTCTCTCTTTCCTATCTGTCCCTTCCACTTCCTCCCTCCTCTCTCTCTCTCTCTCTCCTCATTCCCCTCTTTATTTCCCATCCCCTCTCTTCCTCCCATCTGCAGTGAGGGAGCGGAGACCATGTACTACTTCTCGTCGCTGGCGCTGACACTCAACGAGCCCGAGGAGGGTGTGGCGCCCACCGACAGCCGGCGGCGGCCTGACCAGCAGCTGATGGAGGCGGGCCGGTGGGACGAGGCCAACGCCGAGAAGCAACGGCTGGAGGAGAAGCAGAGGGGCGTCCGCCGCGAGAGGGAGAGAGAGGCCCAGCGTGCAGCCAACCTGCCCGAGGAGGGGGCAGAGGGGGTGGAGGTAGCAGAGGACGGTAAGAAAGAGGGAGGGGGCGAGGGATGGAGGTGCAAGAAGGGCTACGTCCCAATTATCTCTCCTTCCTTAGTGTTCACTTGTTGACTTTCCTATACTTATTTGAAAGGAAATGACTGGTATAAGAAACATGGTGGAGACGCCCACTAACCAATGCCTCACCAATCCAATGTGTGGAGTAGTAAACAAGTGCAGGATATTATTGGGACATGCCCAAGATGGGAGCAAGATCCATTTCCTGTGCTTGTGAGTAAGCAAGTACTCCCCATTAACTTGAATGAGGAGTCTGTGCTCTTTTGGCTTCTATTGTAGCTAGAGAGAGGGAAATGAGATGGAGGCAGGTTTGAGGGAAGAAAAAGTGAGTGTCGTCCTAGAGCTGTCTGTGTTCATATTCTGTCTACCAGTCTGTCCCTTTCTCCTCTTGTACAGTTGAAGTCGGAAGTTTACATACACCTTAGCCAAATACATTTAAACTCAGTTTTCTACGATTCCTGACATTTAATCCTAGTAGAAATTCCTGTCTTAGGTCAGTTAGGATCACCACTTTATTTTAAGAATGTGAAATGTCAGAATAATAAGAGAGAATGATTTATTGCAGCTTTTATTTCTTTCATCACATTCCCAGTGGGTCAGAAGTTTACATACACTCAATTAGTATTTGGTAGCTTTGCCTTTAAATTGTTTAACTTGGGTCAAACGTTTCGGGTAGCCTTCCACAAGCTTCCCACAATAAGTTTGGTGAATTTTGGCCAGTTCCTCCTGACAGAGCTGGTGTAACTGAGTCAGGTTTGTAGACCTCCTTGCTCACACACGCTTTTTTCAGTTCTGCCCACAAATGTTCTATAGGATTGAGGTCAGGGCTTTGTGATGGCCACTCCAATACCTTGACTTTGTTGTCCTTAATCAATTTTGCTACAACTTTGGAAGTATGCTTGGGGTCATTGTCCATTTGGAAGACCCATTTGTACCAAGCTTTAACTTCCTGACTGATGTCTTGAAATGTTGCTTCAATATATCCACATAATTTTCCTTCCTCATGATGCCATCTATTTTGTGAAGTGCACCAGTCCCTCCTGCAGCAAAGCACCCCCATAGAATGACGCTGCCACCCCCGTGCTTCACGGTTGGGATGGTGTTCTTTGGCTTGCAAGCCACCCCCTTTTTCCTCCAAACATAACGATGGTCATTATGGCCAAACAGTTCTATTTTTGTTTCATCAGACCAGAGGAAATTTCTCCAAAAAGTACGATCTTTGTCCCCATGTGCAGTTGCAAACCATAGTCTGGCTTTTTTATGGCGGTTTTGGAGCAGTGACTTCTTCCTTGCTGAGCGGCCTTTCAGGTTATGTCGATATAGGACTCGTTTTACTATGGATATAGATACTTTTGTACCTGTTTCCTCCAGCATCTTCACAAGGTCCTTTGCTGCTGTTCTGGGATTGATTGCACTTTTCGCACCAAAGTATGTTAATCTCTAGGAGACAACGCGTCTCCTTCCTGAGCGGTATGACGGCTGCGTGGTCCCATGGTGTTTATACTTGCGTACTATTGTTTGTACAGATGAACGTGGTACCTTCAGGCGTTTGGAAATTGCTCCCAAGGATGAACCAGACTTGTGGAGGTCTACAATTTTTTTTCTGAAGTCTTGGCTGATTTTGTTTTGATTTTCCCATGAGGCACTGAGTTTGAAGGTAGGCCTTGAAATACATTCACAGGTACACCTCCAATTGACGTCAATTAGCCTATCAGAAGATTCTAAAGCCATGACATCATTTTCTGGAATTATCCAAGCTGTTTAAAGGCACAGTCAACTTAGTGTATGTAAATTTCGACCCACTGGAAATGTGATACAGTGAAATAATCTGTCTGTAAACAATTGTTGGAAAAAGTACTTGTGTTATGCACAGAGTTAGATGTCTTAACCGACTTGCCAAAACTATAGTTTGTTAACAAGAAATGTGTGGAGTGGTTTAAAAAACGTTTTAATGACTCCAACCTAAGTGTATGTAAACTTCTGACTTCAACTGTATATGTCTGTCTGTCTTTCACACGTTTGTCTGTCTCTCTGTCCCCCAAGCTGTCATTGAGGACTCTTTCATCACTGACTCGCCTTTGAAAAGCAAGTACTCCTCTCTTCCTCGTCTTTTCTCCCTATTGTCTCACTCTACCTTTACTCTCTCTCTCACTCTCTCTCTCTCTCTCTCACAAATGATCCAATCCACTTTTCACAAGGTAGGTGTATTTAATACCTCTGACTATCCATCACCTCATCTCATCATTTCCCGCTTTCTTTGTTCATCCATCCTTGGTTTGTGCTGTGTTCAGCCGATGCAGTGGAGATTGGTACGGAAGCGAGCCATGCTTCAGATGAAAGCAAGTACCACTAACTCCCCCCTTTCCTCTGTCCATCTTCCTCGCTTTCTCCACCCTTTCGCTCTCTTATTCCCTCCCTTTCTGACACTTGATCCGTCTATCACTTTCCGTTTAGATTGTGTGTGTGTGTGTGTGTGTGTGTGTGTGTGTTATATAGACAAAGGTAGTTAGACAAATACTAGCTAGCTAGCTTTCTTGTGATGCAAATATGCTAGTCAATCAAAACCAGGGTCGTATTCATTAGTGCACACTGTAGCAAAATGTTTAGCAACAAAAACAAGAGTTTCTTATTGGACAAGTTCAGGAAGTCCCCTCCCTGTTTCGGGACGTTTTTCTACCTACGCTGTCTATTGAATACAACCCAGATTTCCAGGCTATGCCTAGAAAACGACTTGTTCTTGTGCTGTGAAATGCACATTTGAATTCTAATACTCAATAGAGGAATGTTTAAAGTATGTTTTGAAGAAAACTATTTTCGATATGCAGCAATGTCCAGTGGTGGCAAACAGCTTAGTAGCGTAGTAAAAGTAGGCTAGCTTTAATTTTGCACATCACACCAGTAAGTATCATCGTATATTAAACACATTTATTTGGTTAGGTTGTAGGTTCTTTTTTTATGGACAGTCTTCTTTCCCCTCTTCTTTTCATCATTTTATTCCTTTCTTGTCAATTTTTCATGTTCCTCTCTCTCCCCTTCAGCGGACCCAGATGATTCTCCACCTCACACTCCAAGCAAGTAGCCCTCTACTCTCTTCCTCTCTATACCACTGTCTATTTCTATCCACACACTCACATACTCATCTGTCAGTCTTCCCTTTTGCAGCCCCACGTGGTCCGCCCCTCTCAGAGTATCAAAGCAAGTATTAATAGTTTGGGACACACACACATGATTTCATTCTCACACCTATTTAGATGCATTTTCCACATCAACCATCATATCTTTACATCTTGTTCCCCCCCCCCCCCCCAGTGGATGACATGGAAGGTCATTATGGAGCTGCGGTCAAAAGCAAGTAACGCCAGTGTTGTTCTTTCTCTCAGTCTCCTCCTCTGTTGTTATTTGTCTGTAGTTTGTGTCTCCTTCCTATTAGAAGCTCTAGTAGTTGCAGTATCACTTGTTTGAGAAATACTAGTTCCCAAAGTCTCACGGCGTTCGTATGTGTGAAATGTTGTAGCACTAGAAATGAACTCTGGGAACTATTGTAGCTAGACACCACCATACTGCAGCAATGTTGTCCTTGTCACCGTATTGTTCTAATGTTCCGGTTCTCCAGGATCATACCAAAGAGGGATGAGCCAATACTGTCATAATCATTGCTCAAGCAGTGACAGAAAACCCCTGATCTCATCCTTCTTTTATATGGTCTTGATGCAGAAGTTCCTTTCCCAAAGCTTCCATGGCTGGTCCTCAACATCTATGATTCTTTCAATAGATTAACTCGTTCTTTTTCTTGTTATTTCCGTCAGGCGCCCCACCAGGACAACTATGAGGCGATGTGGTTCGAGCGACCGAGGACGCCCGTCACGGGAGAGTCCATGCACGTCTACAAGGGGGGGCTACTGGGAGGCGAAGGACCTCGGCAACTGGGACATGTGCCCCGATATATATTGATCCCCCCATCAGCAAATTGTACTAACCCAGGCATTTGGAACATGGAAGGCCAAGCCACCCTTTTTCCCCAATTGAAGAGGGCGTAAACTGGTATCGACACTGTTTAACCCCAACCCTCCCTCTTTCAGGATAGATTTTGGGTTGTAATGGTACCTCTCCCCTATCACTCTCTGTGAGGATGGTGTGCATAGGGGCTGTGAGACCCTGCAGGACAGTAGGAAAGTGCAACCGGACAGGGGGACAGACCTGCTTTCTTCTGCCTTCATCTTCCGTGTAGGGTCAAGTTGCCCCTAGATGCTGATCTGGGATCAGTTTTGCATTTCCCCCACTAATGTTTAAGGTTAGGATTGGAGGAGCCAAAGCTGATCCTAGATCTGTAGCTAGGGAAAGCTTCATCTTCACTTCGATGATTTGATATCTCCCTTTAGAGCCACTGGCTAGACCTTTGTCTTTCTGTTTCTTCCTTTGCCCCTCTCTTTCTCTCACCCTCTCTTTATCTCACCCTCTCACCCTTGCTATGTTAGCCGTAGAAAAGACTGGGGGCAGAAAGGTGTAGTCTGGTTGTTAGATTCTAGCGATTTAACACTATCAAACAGAGACCCTTCAAATGTCAAACACTAACTCTACCTTGCTCCTCTTCCAAAGGATATGGACTAACTGCATATGAACATGGCATAAACGCATATCGACGTGAACAGTTTGTGTGAGAGAATATGTCTGTGTGTGGGGGGGGGTGTTATTATAACAATGGGTTGGTGCTTATGTCCGCTTTGGGTCTGCCAGATTTTCAAAGCTTCACAAATGCTGTATAAGAGGTGTGTTTGAGAGAAAGGGGGTGAGCAACAAATGCATGAGCCTGCGTGTGTGCGCTTGCATGTGAGAGTGAGAAAATGAATGCGTGTGTTTGAGAATGAGTGTCCTTCTCTAGAACTTGGTGACATCACATTAGCTTCTCTGCTGTGGCTGTTTTGCACAAGGATAGTTTGGGCTTGGAGCCTGTTATCCCTCTCGAAGCAGCGGAATCGGCTAAATGAAGGATGTATCGTCATAAAATACTATTTAAACAGTTCTACAACTCCCTACATCCCAAATATGGCTTCCACCACCTCTTCAACAGCAAAACAATCTAGCGTAGCCTTATAGTTTTTATTAGGGTTAAGTTTGTGAGGCAGACTCGACCAAAACACATTGGAATAGTGGCCTAGTAATTTAGTGGGTGTGTGGATGCTTCCTAAATGGCACACTATTCCTATATAGTACACTTCTTTTGACCAGACCCCTATTGGCCCTGGTCAAAAGTAGTGCACTATAAAATAATAGGGATGCAGGGGAGATTACTCTTAATCTACATGAACTAAAGTGTGTGTGTGTGGCACTTGTACAGAATGTGAGCTTGAGTGCGAGGTTTGTGAGTTCCAAAATAAGATAAATCCCATTTTATTTTCAAGTGTACTTAAAAAAATGTGTTTGAGATCGAGGAAAAAAGGAATACAAAGCGAAACAGAACATTGCTAATATTTGTGTATATATCAAATGAAGTAATAATTAGTGCTATTAATAATATTGATAATTATAGTTAGATCTAATATGGTGATTGTGTTTAAGGTCAGAGAGAACTCCCAGTTTTTCTGAAATAGAACATTACTGTTTTTCTCCTAGAACTGGATTGTCCATTAATTGTAAGTCAACTGTAACTTGTTTGATCACTTCTGCATTGTCTCCTACTCCCTGGCCCTGTACAACTGATGTACAATACATTTGACTGAACAGTTGTGATCCAACAGTTTGTTTGCACAAAAAAAGTCACTGCTGTGAAGACGCCACACAATGGTTGTGCTTTTTTTTCTTCAAATACAAACGGTTGGTTCACAATATCAGTACATCAGTTGTCAAACCAGAGTTTGTACCCGTCTAAGAGTTGAATGTTCATCATTATTGTACTGCCATATTGTTTATATGGTCTGTGAGTTTAGTTTTTCACTGTCTTTTTTATTAATCTGTTTTTATTCATTTTTTCAATAATTACATCTTGTTTCTCCATTCGTCGTAGTGTCCTATCTTTTTATGCCCATTCATTCTCTCTGTTATGGATCTTGGTCAGTGCGCTGAGTATAACAGCTTTTGCAGGGTGATGTAATAAAGCCTGACTGGAGAAGTGCACACTTGCTGTATAACGTCATCATTCCTCTAATGCAACACACTAAAGTGGGCAAAAAGCTTGCAATGGTGATGTAGTGGACCACAAAGAAAAAGGTTGGGAGACCCACTTGTATAAATGTATAGAACAATTGTTTGTTTAATGGAATATTGGATTACGCTCCAGTAAAACATAGTACAAGTTGAAGTAAAGATAAGAATTCTTCCAGCCCACGTTTGGATTTCCGCAGAATAGAGGTAGGAGGCACTTTTTGCATCTGCAATGCTCCACAGGTGGTAATTTGTTTTGAAAGGGTTTGCTGCCCATGCGCTCCAGTTCCAACAGCGAGCATCGATAGCCATATCGGCCCTCCCTAGGCACTGTGTAGATCTGAAAGGATTGGATAGATTTGAAGCAATGGTGAAAATTCCACCTAGCCTATCGATGGAAAGCTCGATCGCTTATCCTGGGGGAACTGCAATACACGGGTCAATGTGTGGAGCAAGCTCCTTTTCTGACTGGTTCTTTCATATCTACATGAAGTGCCTAGGGGTGCTTCTCAACAGGGCTCTAGATCTGAATGTCCCATCAGTCAACCTGTGCACTCCCCTCTACTTGTCCCCTTGCCACCTTTCCGTGCAGCTTTTGGGTTCCTGGGCTGTGATTTCTGCAGCATGGCGAGTGTGTCCCCTCTTCTCGATCTTCCTCAGCTGTTTCTTCTTCATCCTCTTGATCTTTGTTGTGTTCCGGATCTGGGATGGAAAATTCAGACAGGGAAAGATACAAAATTATGTAGCGCTTAGCCTGGGACCATATGTATCAAGCGTCAGAGTAGGAGAGCTGATTTAGTATCAGTATTGCCTTTTAGATCGCAAATGAACAAGATAACATGGACATGGGGGAACCTGATAGAACAGCACTTCTACTCTGAGACAATTGATACATACGCCCATGAAGTCAGCAATAGAGATCTGCCTGGCTCATGTAGGTTACAGTGAGAAACAAAGACTCCATCTCATTTGGGATCACGTGGGGCTGTGTGTGTGTTGCCTTACCACTTGCACAACCTCCGCCTTCCTCTCGTTCTCAGCTCGCCTTTTTAAGTTCTCCTCATGCCGCTTCCTCTTTTCCTGTAAGGGATGAAAGATACCCGCAAACAATTACATCATGAGGGGACGCCTAAACAATCACAGTTGCACTGCCAACCTCTAATGATGTGTGTTCAATAACACTGGGAACTCTGAAAATACGAGGTCAAATCACGACGTCAGTGAGCTTCAGGTCGGAGCTCTAGAAAGAGGCCTGAGTTCAAAACGATTTCCCCAGTCAGAGCTCGTTTTTTTCTGCCAGAGTTCCCAGTTGTCTTGAACACACTGGTCTGAGATTTCCGAGTTTCCAGT
The DNA here is from genome assembly GCF_020615455.1 of Coregonus clupeaformis. Taxonomy (NCBI): domain Eukaryota; kingdom Metazoa; phylum Chordata; class Actinopteri; order Salmoniformes; family Salmonidae; genus Coregonus; species Coregonus clupeaformis. Next base: position 100,837 of record NW_025534621.1, on the reverse strand, counting down.
TGTTTTGAACGCACTGGTCTGAGATTTCCGAGTTTCCAGTTGTTTTGAACGCAGTCTAAGCACTACTTTAAGATGTTAGAGCACTAATGTGAACAGGTGACGACACAGACCTCTTTCTCCCTGGCCTTGTCCTCCTTCAGTTGCACTGAATATTTCTTCACCAGCTCCTTCTCTCGCTTGGCCTCCATCTTCTTCTCCCAGGAGGAGCACAGTGGCTTATCTCTTACAAGAGCCGAGAACCTGAAAAACAAAGCAATTCTATAGAGGTACATTTCATAAACAATTTCTGGACACCATAGGCACAGTGTTTGCATGGGCTGGGCTGACTAGTAATAGTTTGCATATGCATGCAGTTAATACATTGTAGGCTATTGCAACTTGCCCCTATATGACCCAATATGCCACTACTGACCTTTGCTTGTTGCGGTCTTTCCATACCCGTCCGGATTTCGGTTTCCCCAAAGGTATCAGGGCAAGTTTCTCATTTGACTCTGAACGAGTCCTCTTTTTTGCCGTTTTATTTGGGCGGTCCGGAAAGGTCTCCATTGGTATGGGACCAGCCTTGTTTTCCTTCTCGTTACAATGATGTGACACAGCTGGAATAACTGTACCTAATGATTTCTCTACAGGTGTGTCTGATTTTACTGGTTCTGGACATGCCTCAGCTGTTGCCAATGCATTTGATTTGGACTCGCTGCTTGGAAGTTTTTTCTCACGAGCCTTGTCGGCAACGGGTACCACGACTACAACCTCTGGTTCGGGTTCCGTCTGGTTCTCTGCATTCTCATTCGGTAACTCTTGAATGACAGATTTCCTTGTTCGGCGTGTTGGAGTCTTCGGTACTTCAGAGTCAAGATACACAGCTGGGGTCCGTACTCTGCGCCCGCTACGAGTTCGAGTCACAACGGGAGGAGGCAACTCGTCCTCTTCGGCCTCCAGTCCTTCGTTTGGTGTTATTTTCTCACTTGTCGACATGTTGTCCAAATGATATGACGTTGTGACCACCAATAATCAATACATATGTTGTTATTTACAGACCTTCAGAAGCGACAAACTGAGCAGAGTTCAAAAGCCCACGTGTGTGTTTATGATGCGAACCACCACCGAGGGAGAAGAGATGACAGGAAGTACGACAATACAGTTTGTGCCTTGGGCATTCCGTGAGACTGCCGCCTACTGGTAAGGCATCGGTACTGTCATAACAGACATCGTCACATGACAATATGACAAAACTTCCGCATCTCATCTGTTTACGTTCAGTTATTCAGTCAGTGGATCACGAGATTCAAACATGGTTTGCTCAAGAGTTGGAGTTGTGCTACTGTATTCCCTCTTTGCAAGTACAGTAAGTACTCTTACATAGATAATATCGTAATAGCTTAGACTGAATTAGTGGGAAAAGAAAACAGACAGATGGCAAGCCTCCTTTTGGAATGAACTTAAATTTTGAATGATGTTTAGATTAGCCTATAACTTGAACTAATCGCAGGTTCCTTGAACCATTTACCCGCTGGTGCACTGACTTAGCATATCTGGGTTGATTGCTTTCAAAGTAGCTAGCTAGCAACATTTCAAACTCTGTTTAGCTGACATTAACTATCACAGTTGATCTACTGCAAGCCATAGAAATTAATAACGTAAATGTACATTAGAATGACCTCTTTTCCCCTCTGTATTCATTTTAATCGAGAAGTAGACCTTTTCAACTTTGGCAAAGCGTCAAGTCTATTAAACATAGTGCACTGTGTTCGTAACAGATTCTAGTTTTGTGAACAGAAAAGAAAAACGCTGAATGTCGGCCCAGTTTCACCTAGTTTCATCCTCTCACACTACCCCCTGACTGGACTTCCTCTCACTACCATATTTTGGTGGTGAGAACGTTCTAAACGGATGCTTCAGCTTTATAGCCCCTGTGAAGTGTCAGGGTTACCCCTTCTGTCTGTGGTTGATCTAGCTATATAAATTAATAAATTAAGCCATATAAATTATACAAATTAAGCCATATAAATGAATAACATAAATGTGCATTAGAATGTCCTCTCTTTTGCTCTCTGTATTCATTTTCATCGCGATGTAGGCCTTTTCATTTTATACACCCAGCAACATCACTTGACTAGAGGACAAAGATTGGCAGTCACGTTGTTGCCAACCTTGTGCCATCACCTGATAAATCACCCCTTCACCATAAAAAGCTGAAACTGTAACAGAACAGTTACATGACTGCAATGAAATTATACCAATTGCTCTCAAGATGCGTTCCCTCAGACAACTATCTCTCTAAAGTTACTTTGATGTAGCCATAAAAAACAGCACATTGACTGCATGGCTCCCCCGGGATTTAAAACTACTATATGTGACCCTTACTTTGTTTAAATATCTGTCAGCTTGGGGTGCCGCAGACCTTCAGTGTGGACTACAAGAACGACTGCTTCCGTAAGGATGGGGAAGAGTTCCGCCACATCTCCCGGTAGCATCCACTACAACAGGATCCCCAGGGCCTACTGGAAAGACAGGCTACTCAAGATGTATATGGCCGGACTGAACGCCATTCAGACGTATGTAGACTTAGCCTGACGACTCACACTAAGTTATTTCGCTGCTCTGTCGTTCGCTACATACTTTAGTCTGAGACTGTCATAATTGAAGTTGTTTGTGGTGAAGAGGGGCGTTGTACAAAACAATGTCATCAGCGATTGGATCGTCTCTAACCAATCAGAGTATCAATCCGCCTCTTTACTCACGTGTGTTCTGGCTCTGGCCCAACCCATTGGTTTCTGGACCAATCAGACGGCCCAGAATGTGTTCTCATTCGGTGAACGGTCGGGAGGTATACTCAGATCCAGACTCATTGTGGAGAAGAAACTTACGTCCGTAGGCTTGGAGTAGCGTTTAGCTGGAGCAAGGAGTCTGGGTAGCCAGACAAATGTAGACTGGCCACTATGTCATAAATACACTGAATGCCAACCAGTTAGATGAGTGTCTTAAATGTTCCTTCTAGTTTTCAGTTAGTCATTTCAGTGGCCAATTGGTACATAGAATTGATGTTGATCAAGTAATTCAAAGACAGAGCCATTTAGTCACATCACCTCCAAATGTTGATAACCCAACAGAATTCCTTTGGTGGGCCGTAAACCTCAGACAGAGCTATGATTTACTATCCGGTGGTATGGACTTAAATAGTACTTCATTATCCATTTTGGTTGAAAAATGACATTTGACATTCCAGGTACGTCCCTGGAATTTCCACGAGCCCACCTCGGATCAGTACAACTTCAGTGGGGACAGGGATCTAGAACACTTCCTGCAGTTGGCCCAAGACATTGGTCTGCTGGTTGTACTGAGGCCTGGGCCCTACATCTGTGGAGAGTGGGATATGGTGAGAGAATGACTGTAAACAATTGTTTTATGATAAATATACAAGTTGATGATATGATGTGTAATAATGTTGGCAAATTGTGCCTGTATTTCAAGTTGTTTACGGAAGACGATCAGTCACAATGTAGTAACGGCACTTCTACATCAGCCGTGTATTTCTTGACGGACTGTGTGATAATTTGCCAATTTCATGACCTGGTCTTTAGGGGGCTTGCCTGCCTGGCTGCTCCACAAGAAAGACATTGTCCTACGTTCCTCAGATATAGGTGTGTATTGACCGTCAGATGAGAATGCAATGCATTCTATTAGTATTACAATATAAGAATTGTGTTTTTATGACACCTAAATCCGTTTGTTTCAGATTACATTGCGGCTGTTGATAAGTGGATGGGCAAGCTACTGCCAATGATAAAACCGTTCCTTTATCAGAACGGGTGGACCCATCATCACTGTTCAGGTGAGTCATGTTGATATTCAATGATTAATACAAAATTAATTGGGGAATCAATAGCAAAAGTTCAGATAACTTCCTATTGTGCCTTAAATCTCTACAATTCAATAGAAGACTGTTTGTCAAACATTGCCTCTCATCTCCTCAACAAGAGCCCATCTCTCTCTCTCCCTCCCTCCCCTCCTCCCCTTCTCTCTCAGGTGGAGAATGAGTACGGCAGCTACTTTGCCTGTGACTACAACTACCTGCGTCACCTGACCAGTCTGTTCCGCCTCCCACTTGGGGGAATGACGTGGTGCTGTTCACCACAGATGGGGCTGGGGTCGGGTACCTCAAGTGTGGCTCTCTGCAGGGCCTCTACGCCACTGTGGATTTTGGCCCAGGTAGGCTTCTGAGGCAAAGATCTAGGATCAGATTATATTTCCCAAATCACTACCATACTGATAATAGGGGAAATGGCAAGACTGACCTTAGATCAGTGTCAAGGGGGAACTGATTCAAGTCAAAATATACACAACAAAGGTCAATGGTGATAATTTTTCAGTGAAATGCCTGGGATACTTGGTTAATGGAACAGGTATGATTTGAAGAAGCATAGGGGTGTTCAGTTGGTATGGTATCTATCTGTCTTAGATCTGACCGTGCTGTTGGGTGGTTGTTGATCGTGTGACGTCTAACCTAGCCTATTTCCTTTGTTTGCCAAAACAGACGTGTTGACTCATTGCGCCTTAGAAATCTATGACTCATGTGTTATACCATCTCATCCAGCATTGTTCAATAACTGTCTCTGTCTGTCTGTATACGTCTGTATTTGTTTAACAGGTGGGAATGTGTCTGCTGCATTTGATGCCCAGAGACAGGCAGAGCCCCATGGACCCTTGGTAAGCGTCTCTGTCATTAGATGTTTATTTTTTATATTATTTTGTATAATTTTTTTCTCCACTCCAGATACAAACTTATACGAACAACAACTTACAGACGCACACAAACAATAACTACATGTCGTTAGATGTTAGTGGTAAAAGTCCAACACACTTCTGTCCTCTCTAGCATGGCCAGATAGTGCTGACTGTATCCTGTGTTGCAGGTGAACTCTGAGTTCTACACCGGCTGGCTGGACCACTGGGGAGAGCATCACTCTACAGTGTCCACCGCCATCGTGGCCAAGTCCCTCAACGAGATCCCCGCCATCGGAGCCAGCGCTAATCTGTGAGTCGTGGTGGATGGATAGATGGATGGATATTGGGTATAGACAGCGAGATGGATTGATTGATTTGATAGATTCGAATGACAGACCTTTAAATTTACATTTTAGTCATTTAGCAGACGCTCTTATCCAGAGCGACTTACAGGAGCAATTAGGGTTAAGTGCCTTGCTTAAGGGCACATCGACAGATTTTTCACCTAGTCGGCTCGGGGCAACGCTCTAGTCGGTTACTGGCACAACGCTCTTACCCACTAAGCTACCTGCCGCCCCGCCTAAATGGTAGATCAAGTAATAATTAGTTCACCAACCAACAATGATTGATAGGAATATGTGTTGACATCATCACACATGAAACATTTAACATCAAAAAGGCACAGAGGATTTTTCAGCTGTTGACAACTAGTTATAAACCTCTCTCTCTGCAGATACATGTTTATTGGAGGAACCAATTTTGGATACTGGAATGGTGAGTCAAATTGTTCAATGATCCCATATTCTCTAGCGCTCTATTGCAGAACCCAATCTATTTCACTTTATTTGTGTTTGGCCATGATGTGAAGATTAGTTTATTTAAGTGAAATTGCCCAAGAAGCCGGTGTTTGGAGGATATATTGGCACGGGTGTTGTTAGGCCCGAGACGTTAGTCCAGTCAGATGGAACAGAGTAAATAGGCATTTTAACGTCATAGATTTAGCCGGTGGTTACTTGTGGAATAGACACCGGCTGGAATGCGGTTTTAACCAATCAGGATTCAGGATTAGACCCACCCGTTGTATAAAATCACGTTTGTCTCTTCATACTCTCAGGTGCCAATAGCCCCTATGCCCCCCAGCCTACTAGTTATGACTATGACGCTCCACTCACTGAGGCAGGAGACCTCACTGACAAATATTTTGCCATCCAGGATGTCATCAAAATGGTTGGTAACAGAGATATCACACTACATGTCATACATACAATATGTTTGATTAGATTATGCTTTCTCGTGACTTTTATAGCAAAAGTTTCTATGGTCAGCATTTTAGTACCCTGACTTCTTATAAGCTTGAAATGGGTAGTAATTAAAGGTAAATCGGTCAGTTTTACAAATGATTACCTAATGATGTCATATCCACCTGTATTTTCCCTCAACAGTATCGGAAGATACCAGAGGGACCCGTGCCTCCATCAACACCTAAATATGCCTACGGAGCTGTGCCAATGAAGAAGGTAGATAATCTTCAGACATTAAACATTTGAGTTAACATTTTTATCAACGTTTATTTGTCATATGCACGGATTAAAGAGAAGTGTACACAGTACAATGAAATGCAAGAAAAGGCACTGCTGAGATTCGAACTCAGGATCTCCTGTTTACTAGACAGGCGCTTTAACCAACTAAGCCACAGCGCCGGATAGAAATGTCTTTACCTTTACCTGACTTTGTTGACACATTGCACACAGTGTGGAGAAGTGTTGCAATATTTACATTTTAACATTTAGTCATTTAGCAGACACTCTTATCCAGAGCAACTTACAGTTAGTACATTCATCTTAAGACAGCTAGGTGGGACAACCACATATCACAGGCATAGAAAGTAATTGTATTATTAAAAATACATTGTATCATAGGCATATCATAATACTCTACAAGCAAATGGATCTTTTCTCTTTTTCCTCTTGTGTTGATTGAGCATGGAGTGTAGACAGTGTAGAATAGAATCCAGTAGATTCCAACAGAATGTGTTTCTTTCTGCCTCCTCAGCTTCACACAGTAGTCGATGCTCTAGACATACTGTCCTTCTCCGGTCCGGTGAAAAGCCTCTACCCGTTGACCTTCATTGAGATGAACCAAGTACGTCCCACAAGCTCAACGTCGGTCTGTCCTTTTCTGCACTAAGTGTAAGCAGCTATGGTTGTTATGATCCAAAATGGCTGAGAGGCTTTGCTCGCTTTATTTGTTTTCTCTCCAAAAGCCGTTTGGGTTCGTCCTCTATCGGACCAAGCTGCCTGTGGACTGCAGTAAGCCCACCCCTCTCTCCTCACCACTGAATGGAGTCCATGATCGGGCATATGTATCAGTCGACGGGGTGAGTTAGTCATCAAAACTTCCCTGCAATTCATTTGGTTTGCTGCAAGTTAACATGTTGGTGCTCAATAATGGTCAATGGTCACAAATTCTTGTCCAAGGAGGACAGGTTCTTGTCCCGGGCTCAGCACTAGAACACACAATTTAGACCTTGATTAGTGAAATCTGTGTTGTAGTGCTGGACTGGAACCAAGACCTGCACAGCATGTAGGTTTCAAGAACCAGTTGGTGATCACTGTCATTCATACAAAGTCAGACTGAGGCACTGATTATTATCTCAAAAGAGGAAGAGAGAAAAGTCTTCAGGTTCTTCAAAAAAAGGAAAATGTCTGTTGTAATTCAATATGGTCTGTCATCAGGTTGCTGCTGGGATCCTAGCGAGGGACAAGGCCCTGACCATTAATGTGACTGGGAAGGCTGGGAGTCAGGTGGACATACTGGTGGAGAATATGGGCCGAGTCAACTATGGGAAAGACATCAACGACTTTAAGGCAAGATGTTCTTTTCAACAGTTATTTAAAGCTGGCTCTCCTGAGTAACCACCATTAATACAGCACCCTTCCATTAGCTACTTAATTCTACAGAACCTTATTCGGTCCCACTGAACATTATGAGCTGGTTGCTTGGAAATAGATTAAGCAAAGTTCTGGACTAAGAAGCACTTTGTAGAATTTGAATTGAACCTGCTTTTTAGCCCACCATTAGTATTATTTTGAGTCTGGGAATCCAACCCTAAGTGTCCTATGCACACATACATGACTAAGTGATGTTTTGACTCCCTCCTTCCCTCTCTCTGTCTCTCTCTCTCTTTTTCTTTCTCTCTCTACAGGGCCTGGTGTCTAACCTGACATTGGGGGGCCGACATCCTCACCGGCTGGGCTGTCTACAGCCTCAGCATCGACCAGGCTGTTAGCCAGGGTCTTCTCTGGGAGATGGGCTCTAGGAGGCTGGTCCTCCACCACCCTCACCCCTCTCCGTTCCTTCTATGGGGGGCACTTTCGCCATCCCCCGGTGGCATCCCAGATCTGCCCCAGGACACCCACATCCAGTTCCCGGACTGGAGAAAGGTGGGTTTTACCTTTTAAGTAGATTTTAATTGTTTGTTGAATGGCTCTATTGTATGTTGTTCCTGAGCAGGGACCACAACTGCAAATGACCTTATAGATAATGTGACTGACTAGTCAACTGCAAATGGCCTTATAGCTAATGTAACTGACCTGTGTCATCTGTGCGCTGACAAGACTGTTGTGTTAGCCCTCTGAGCTAAAGCCTAGGCATTAGCCTTAGACACACCTCTTCATATCTCAGGCAAGGTTACTCATCACGTAAGCGTGGTTTGCTGAACCACGTTAGTTTCACATACCCTGGTGCAATATACAACTTGTTCATGGTCCCCGACACTACTGAATCCCGAACACGTACATTATTTCTAGTATTTTTTAAAAATGCTATTCCTTTATGTTTTGTTTTTATCACTAGGGCCAGGTGTGGATCAACGGCTTCAACCTGGCCGCTACTGGCTCCGCCGCTCCCACAAATCACCTTGTACGTGCCCGCTAGCATCCTGAGCACGGCCGCGCCCAACAACGTGACCGGTCCCTGGAGCTGGAGGGGGACCCATGCACCCCCGGGCCCTGTACCGTGGAGTTCGCCAACACCCCGGTCCTGAACGCCACCGTTAAGTCTGACCACAAACACCAGAGGGCGCTGTTCCATAAAGAGGATCTCTTATGATGAGCACTGATCAAAAATGCACTTACTGTATGTATCTGGAAGTGATCTATTTTGTACTGATCATTTTAAATGTTTGTAATTTAATCACGGGTGGCTGTACCTCTAATATTACCTCTATTTGACAATTCAGTGTCTTAAAACCCTACATGACTTTGTTTACACTAGCATCTGTATTCAAAGGGAATTAAGTATGCCTCATTTGAACAGTATGTTTGTCTGGAAATGTACTCAAGTTCACTAAGGAAAATGAGTCATTTAGAAGTGCTATGAACTTGAGTAGTACTCTAAATGTAAGTTGAGGTCAGTGGTGCTCAAATCATGAGCCTGGAGGTCCCTAGTACTGCTGGTTTTCTTTTTATGTCAGTGCACTATGCAGCTGACAATACGCCTTTAAAGGCATGTTCACAGAGATCACATTCATGGTAAACGCTGGCATGTCTGCTCAAGTGTAAATTACCTTTAAAAGTCTCTTATAGTGCACTGTGCTATAGCGCACCTTGAATTAAATCCTGCCCTATGTTGTGAATTGGGGAATCATGGTTGGGAAGGACGTGTGCCAAATGATCTGTGCCTTATTGTGTGCCACCTAACTGCAGGGATATTATGTTTTCATTGATTTCTGTAATGAACCATTGGGTCGCTCTTGTAAATGAAGTTATTGTGTTCAGCTGGAACCCTGATATGCTTCTTTTGCACAATTTGATGATTTCAAATACTTTGGGATTTCCTTGTATTTTGGTTGTTATCATTTTTGTTAATTTGAATGTGTTTAATGTCCAGGCACAAACCATGCTGTACTTTTTGATTTATAAATGTTTTAATAAAATGTGGTGAATGCAATAATGATTACACACAAATGGCATAGTACCGCACAGATCTCAAGTTAGGATTTGAAATACAACCCTATATTAAAACAATCCAAATCTTAAACCCAACTATAGAACAATGAAAAGATGAACACAGGAGAGGAGTATATACAGCAGCAACACTATACACTCATTATTCATTCCAGAAGCCTCTGTTGTGGCCGACTGCTTCTATAAGCCTGCTCTGTAGTGTTTCTTTGGAGGGGTATATGGGCAGCTGCAACAGAGAGTGACATGTCAGCGCCTCTGGGAAATGCTTTTCGGAGGAGTTGAGAAGGATTTGGACCCTCATCCTGATCTGGTTCATACCCAGGATGGGCACACGGTCACAGCCAGTCAGGAACACTGAAGGGGCAAAGGTGGGAGGGGAGGGAGGGCAGTGAATGACAGAATATAACTTTATTCTCAGTAGCCTACGTTATTTGTTCATCTGTTACAATGAAAACGTTCCATACTTACGCAGGAAAGCTTTCTTTTGATCCTCTGTCAGTTCCTCAAACACCTCCCAGAATGTGACGATGTTGGGATGTCCAGCATGGTACTCTCCTTCATACACAGTGTTCTAGTTTGGGGGACAATGTCCTCAATGAATATGGTGAGGCAATAGAGACTTGACACCATTCAAACCATTTGTCAAATCAATGTATCAAAACAACATTTTAGCTAGGTTCCAGAACATGTTACATACAGTGGGGAAAAAAAAGTATTTAGTCAGCCACCAATTGTGCAAGTTCTCCCACTTAAAAAAGATGAGAGAGGCCTGTAATTTTCATCATAGGTACATGTCAACTATGACAGACAAAATGAGATTTTTTTCTCCAGAAAATCACATTGTAGGATTTTTTTATGAATTTATTTGCAAATTATGGTGGAAAATAAGTATTTGGTCAATAACAAAAGTTTCTCAATACTTTGTTATATACCCTTTGTTGGCAATGACACAGGTCAAACGTTTTCTGTAAGTCTTCACAAGGTTTTCACACACTGTTGCTGGTATTTTGGCCCATTCCTCCATGCAGATCTCCTCTAGAGCAGTGATGTTTTGGGGCTGTCGCTGGGCAACACGGACTTTCAACTCCCTCCAAAGATTTTCTATGGGGTTGAGATCTGGAGACTGGCTAGGCCACTCCAGGACCTTGAAATGCTTCTACGAAGCCACCCTTCGGTTGCCCGGGCGGTGTGTTTGGGATCATTGTCATGCTGAAAGACCCAGCCACGTTTCATCTTCAATGCCCTTGCTGATGGAAGGAGGTTTTCAGTCAAAATCTCACGATACATGGCCCCATTCATTCTTTCCTTTACACGGATCGGTCGTCCCTGGTCCCTTTGCAGAAAAAAACAGCCCCAAAGCATGATGTTTCCACCCCCATGCTTCACAGTAGGTATGGTGTTCTTTGGATGCAACTCAGCATTCTTTGTCCTCCAAACACGACGAGTTGAGTTTTTACCAAAAAGTTATATTTTGGTTTCATCTGACCATATGACATTCTCCCAATTCTCTTCTGGATCATCCAAATGCACTCTAGCAAACTTCAGACGGGCCTGGACATGTACTGGCTTAAGCAGGGGGACACGTCTGGCACTGCAGGATTTGAGTCCCTGGCGGCGTAGTGTGTTACTGATGGTAGGCTTTGTACTTTGGTCCCAGCTCTCTGCAGGTCATTCACTAGGTCCCCCCGTGTAGTTCTGGGATTTTTGCTCACCGTTCATAGCCATAGTGGAGTTTGGAGTGTGACTGTTTGAGGTTGTGGACAGGTGTCTTTTATACTGATAACAAGTTCAAACAGGTGCCATTAATACAGGTAACGAGTGGAGGACAGAGGAGCCTCTTAAAGAAGAAGTTACAGGTCTGTGAGAGCCAGAAATCTTGCTTGTTTGTAGGTGACCAAATACTTATTTTCCACCATAATTTGCAAATAAATTCATTAACAATCCTACAATGTGATTTTCTGGATTTTTTTTCCTCAATTTGTCTGTCATAGTTGACGTGTACCTATGATGAAAATTACAGGCCTCTCTCATCTTTTTAAGTGGGAGAACTTGCACAATTGGTGGCTGACTAAATACTTTTTTCCCCCACTGTACCATCAATCCCAAATCAACCCCTAGAACACTTGTTTTTTGCCCTCTGATAGGCTAGGTGAAATCTTCGTCATATATTATATGTTTTTACTTGTCTAATGCTCTCAGATGTAGACAATTAGCTAGGGGTAGATTTAGGATTGAGCTTCAGTCATGTAGTAACAAAACATGGTTCTGACCTGTTTCAGCGTTTCCCAGTCGAAGTTCTCCTTCCCCACCATCACCCCCCTCAGTTCCTCTGGCTGGAAGAACTCCACCACGTCCATGTCACACACCTTGAAGAAGCCTTTCCTGAACTCTTCAAACACCTTCTCTACTGACTGGTTGAAGATGTAGTTCACGTATGTGTCTACAAACTCCTTCCTGTCAAAAAGAATGACATACAGAGTCAGATATCCATTGAGTTGAAGCTAGTATAGGTTGGTGTCGATTCCAGTTGGTGTCAATTCAAGGAATGAGAAGCGCCATTTACTTTCAATTATGATTTTTCCATTCATACAATTACATTTCAGTATGAGATGATATTGCCGAAATGGAATTGACCCCAACCCTGGTAGCTGTAGCAATGGGAAAATGTGTCATACTGTACACCTTGTATTTTGTCAGTTGTAAATATTGCAATAATCTTACTTGTTAGCACTTGTGACGAGTTTTCCAATTTCTTTGGGATCAAGTTCCACCGCTACGTCATCCCATACCACCTATTATAGTGAGTAATGAAAATAGTGAGGTAAATGAACAATGACAACACTGCAGACTGAGGGTATAGACAAATAGATGGGAGTGATCTGGGAGAGACATACACACTGATATAATATAATGTATCTTATGTTAAGTCATTCATACAGCTTCACTTCAATTAACTAGTAGGATCTTAATTTGAGCCAATTTAATACAGCAGGAAATGTGAATTATTATGTGTATTACAATTATTGGACATTTTTTGTAGGGGTTGATACATTTTTCGTAAGGGCAAATCAAATCTGTCATTTTAAAGTGGAAATTACTAACTTTAGAAGCTTTTTAAAACCTTGAATACACTACAACTTTGCATTTCCTGCTGTGCGGGAAAATTGTCAGCAACAAAAGAGTGATAAAATTAAGATCCTACATCTGTATTAGGTTACATTTGATTTGTTCATCGATCAAACTGTTTGAAAGCAATACATACTGAGAAAGTAATGTCCATGTTTTCGACATCATCATCAGGGTAATCCAAGATGTACTGCAAACTCCTTCAAAAGCATTGAAAATAATATGTGACAATAGATGTGACAATTATAAATTGGCAATCAATAAATCATGATGCATTAATCAATAAATAACTATTTATCCAAATAATTCATAATTGCTTATCCACACAGAGCAAGTGCCCTGCTCCGGAGATGCAATTAAATGCCTTGAGATGCAATTTCTTAATATGTCCTTGGTGTCCTTATAACAAACACAACAGCCTGTACCATAATACATTACTGACAAAGGGATAACAATATATTACGGTATGAATTTACCCTGCTTCAATGGGGCTAAACTCTCTCAGGTCCTCTAAAGAGGGATTGATGTTCACCAGCTTCTTGAAGAAGGCCATGGGGAAGGGGAGGTGCACCATGTTGTTGTTGTACAGGGCCATCCCACACAGAACCCCAAACAGGAAATAACGCTTCTCCTCCACTCTAGGCTGTTAGTGAGGATGGGTTGGACAAGAGACAAGAAATACACCATGAGTGAAAGTATAGGACATGCTGTTGATAACCTGTGAAAAATGATAGATTAATATACAGTAAAGGGAAGGTACTGCGGTTTCTAGAATACAGTAGTAGGCTAGTAATATAGTAGTAATACTGTAGTAGTTCCTCTCTAGGAACATATCATTAGTGTTTCACTACCAGCACATTTGAAGCCATTTGAAAATATAATGATTATCGATGTAGAAATAAAAAAATATGGTGAGGTGGTGGAAAACCTCATAATCCATGTGTGATTTCCCTAAACGTACCTTACCTTTGCAGGGAACCAGGCTAGCGTCTTGTTGTCGTTGTACATGAACATCCCAGACTCGGGTACAAACAGCTTATCAAACAAATGGATGAAGAAGTCCCTTTTGTAGACGTCTGTTAGCTTCGCATCCTCGTCGAAATACACCTGAGAGAGGTAAGCACTACATTTTGGCATAGCCCTTCTCTGTTCAAAACATTGTCTCGTCATTGGAAAGCTATCATTCCTAAATGTAAAAATATGGATTTACCACAAGGGGCCTCTTTGAAGGTACTGGGTCTTTCTACACTCAGTTGTTGGAAAGTGTCTTCGATGAGTGATGCTCGCTTCAGCCTCAGCTCAAAGAACACAGCAGGGGCCGCCACGGGTAACATGTTAAAAGGCCACATGCCAGTCCTTTGGCGATTGTTAGGGGGATTCTGCAATGCATACAGTACAATATTAAGTCTTCAGTTAGTGCTTTTCTAGTACAAAACAAGTATTTATTTCAACCAGTTTTTCCCATCAAAAAGGTTCATAAATATGGTTGGTTTCTTCAGTAGTGATGGTCAACATTCTAGAGCTACTTGGAATGCAGGCTTTTGCTCCAGCCCTGTTCTAACACACCTGATTTAGCTAATCAAGGTCCTGGTGAGCAGCTGATTAGTAGAACCAGGTGTGTTAGAGCAGGGCAAGAGCAAAATATTGCATACACAGTCAGTTAGTCTAGTAGGGAGTTTACCCACCCCTGATTTATAGTATCTGCTGTATATTATAATACTATATATTGAGACGAAAGTGTCATTACCTGTGTGAGTGCGGCGTTGATGTTAAAAACAATTATCTTGCTCTGCAGATTCATCAAGAATGGGTAATGACAAAAGATGGCAGGTGTCTGATCCACATCCTGAAAGTGGTGTAAAAATAAAAATATTTACAATGCATCTCAATTAAGGAGCTCCTTTGTCTAATTATGTTATTCTGCACTGATAAGAATTAACTTAAGAAGGTGAGAAAGATTCTCTAGTAGGAAAACAAAATGTTTCCTTTACTCTCTCTTTCCAGATAATTTCAGGTAGAGGAAATCTAAAGCCTCTATTGAGATGCAGCCTATGACACTATCTAAGACCCAAACAACAAACATCAAAACACCTCAAGACTGACAGCAACTAGCATGTTTAGCAATCAGTGACTGAGACAAAATAACGTTTCTTACCTGCTTTGACCATAAACGCCAAAGCTTTACATCCTCCGCTAGAAATATGGGATTGAAGTGAACCTCCTCCATACAAAAGGTACTGTCTGGAACTGTCTGGGTCTCTCCAGATTTTTGGTTTGCCTTTGAAATAATATAGAAAAGTAAAATACATTTTGACAATATTTATTTATTAGCAAGTATAGCTAAATATTTTCCATGTGTGTCAGAAAAATATTATTTAATCAAATCTCAGTTATGGTCTCATCGATTCTAAATAGGTTGCATTGAAATAACTGGCACCCTGGCACCAGATTGGTCCCAGAAGATGACTGGTCAAAATGGGAAAACAGCTTTATAAATGGATTGACAGTACGAGCAGAGAAGCATGGACACTGACTCTGTGGAGATGGCCGAGGACATGGAGCAGGTGTTTGACCCCATGGTCACGGGTGCGTAGAATATGTTCACTTGTCAGAATCACCGACAGGGCCTTCTTCCACATCCCAATGTGCTTGGTCATGACAGAGGGCTTCAATGAGGACCAGCAGTCACCTACAGGACATGATAACACAAAGATTACATGATCAAACCATTTTGTGGGGGCATAGAATTTGCTCTACTTCACAATCATTCCAGGGGTACCCCCAAAGTGCACATATTTTGTTTTAGCCCAGCACTACCACACTCGATTCAAATAATCACTGGTTTTGTACATTTTTCCTAGTCTAAATCTGCCAGACAGCGAATGAACAAGGACAAAATAAGTTGGTTACAGCACAAACAGATTTACGACCATGTTATTGTTGATTAGTTTAATTTGGGGTGAAACATTTTAAATGGACGGCAACATTACCAAGGACCTGCAGCTTGTCGGGGTGCAGTCTGAGGATAGCGGCAGCAAGGGCTTCAGTGAGATCTGTCCTTCTGTGCCGTTTGTGAAGGACCCTCAGGAGCTCAGGGAGAACCAGGTAGACCCTCAAGCTCTCCACTCCAATCGGCTCCTCATACAGGGAGGGAAGTAATGTGTGCTGGACAACAGCTTCAACCTAGTGCAATGAAAGAGGTGTGTGAATCGCCCCTCATTCAAATGATAATAACAACAATTTAGAAGTATTTCAGCAATTCAATGTGCAATCAAAGACACATGTCAGAATACATAGGAATAGGAATACGATTACATATCAATTCATAAATGTATTTACAAAATACCTCAGTCAAAACTTTGTCCTTTTTTGCCAGCTTCCGGAATGCGCCTTGGACGAGTGACAAATCCAGGCCAGACTGTTTTGGTGAGGTTTGGTAATGTTTGTCACAACTAATAAAACCAATAAATAATTGTCAATATCTATGCCATATTTAAACCAGTATTCTTCGATAATGTAATATTTCAAACATAAGTCAATCATGTATTTGAACCAATATTAAAAACTGTTACCTTTTATCAAGAAAGCTCCCATTTAAACATGACGCAGAAGAAAACATTTTTTTGATTTCCCTGCAAATACAAGTTTGAGTAATTATTCAGTTCAGTATGTGACCGTACATAAACAAAATAAGGAAACAGCAACAACGGTAAATGATAGTTACTTATATCAAATGAAAAATGTATGCACTCACTAACTGTAAGTCGCTCTGGATAAGAGCGTCAGCTAAATGACTAAAATGTAAAAATGTAATCATACTTACTTCTGTACTTTTTTCCATGATTTTGAATCACATTCTGAGATCCATTTGTCAATGATTTCTTCATCTAATGCTTGTTGTGTCACTTTGCCCACACTTGACCTGAGATTGTTTGACCTTTCTTCAGACTCCTGTGAAGATGACAATGTGATACAATGTATCACAGCAATGTTAAGTACAAAGGACAAACTATGTTCTGTTTTGCTAACTAAATGTTTCAAACCGAATTGTGTCCATACCTGACCAAGAGTGCACAATGCAAAGGAATGGTTTCCTCCAGCAAAAATGTGTTCAATTTTCTGGTCATCAATCTGGTCTGAAATGTTGACAAAAATAGTTCATGATCGAGTTAATGTTATTTTATGTTTTATTTCATGTTAATTTAGTTGAGTATTGAAATAAATGAATGTTTTACCTGGCAGTTGTACTGGGAGGGGCACAGACTGATCAATCTTTACTCCATTTCCCAGCTGCCCTTGCTCTCCGCGCCCAAATGAGTAGATCTCATTAGATGGCCCCACAAATGCTAATGTGTGGTGTCTAATGTGGCAAACGGAAGAGAAAACATTTCTCAAATCAACAATGAATTCTAAAAAGGTATTATGCTAAGATGAACATAACCAAACAGATCCTACATCACAATTTGTGTACTGTCAAAATATTTGGTCAAATCCAGATCATGTCTAGTAAGTGTAGCCTACCTTCCACAGGCTATCTGGGTCACCTTTAACCCCCAGAGTTGCCCCACCACTCTAGGTCGTAGTTCATCTCGGAGAGAGTTGTGTCCAAGCTGTCCATAGCGGCCTGAGCCAAATGTGAACACCACACCTCCCTAGAACAAAATCCACCCAGACAGTTATCATACAGTGTTTTCCTCTCGTTAATGAGGACGTTTCAATACGAATTTCCAGGGAACTAAAAACTACAACATTGAGACATCCATATAAATAAATACACATAACATGTAGACATATTGTATGGTCCAAACAACATTTAGTTCAAATAATAGGGAAAAGTGTTATTGTGTCAGACAGATATACAACCTTTGTCAGAACGGCAGTATGTTCTCCTCCACATGAAATTAAAACAGTCTTCTTCAGATTCAGGCAATCAACAGGAGCTGGAGCATGTCTGTCTACAGAAAATTGGGTTCATTTTATTGTTATTATTATATATAATTTTTTTACAATCATTTATTTACAACACAACACATACAACATATCACCCTCAAACACGATGCAATATTGTTCCATCTCATCCTGGTCAAAATAGTTTTTAGACAGATAAAGGCACATTTCTATACTTTTCTTTATTTTTCAACATAATTTCAACCACAACAAAATGTGGTTCATATTAGATATATCAGGGGTCTCCAGCTACAGCCTGAGAGAGCTACTGGGTGTGCAGGCTTTTGTTTAAGCCCAACACTAACACCTGCTTCAAATAATGTACTGCTCATGGACCTTGATTATTTAAATATATTTAACAACAGACAACATACACATATATTGTGTAATGTATACTGTACTTGTTGTGTCCCCTAGTCCCAGTTGCCCGGCGGTGTTCTTGCCCCAGCCGAACACAGCTCCAGAAAGGGACAGAGCGAAGCTGTGGTCTCCCCCCGCAGTGATCTGAACCAGGGGGATCCCTGATAGAGACTTCAGGGGCTTGGGGGACATGGCGCTGGGCTCGTCCCACCCCAAACCCAACTGACCGCTGGTGTTCTGACCCCACGTGAACACCTGACCGTCTGAACAGAAATCATAAGTTAGCAACCATACATACAGTGAGAACATTGTACAGGATTACAGTTTTGAGAGTTTAGACTGTTTTGGTTAAGATGTATTGTGAAACTGTGCTATTAGTGGTGTGTTAATGGTCATTTACCCTGTGTTAGTGAAATTGAATGCTGGTCTCCACATGCAACCTGAGTTACCTGTCGGTTACATAGGTTATCCAATGGTCTGATAGAAAAAAAAGAAAAAAAAACAGATGAATAAGATTAGAGTTGGCTCATTTGAATTAAATGACAAAAAACAAATTGTTTTTATACTTTAGCTATTTGAATGTGGGGGTGACTAAAACGTCAATCAAAACACAGACACTGAATTACTATAAGGCATTGCTTACATTTTTGAGGGTAAGCTACATATACATTTATCATTATGGAATGGAACCCACCTGGGAATATTGTCTTTGTCCAAGCAGAGAACCCGGCCCTCTTCAGACAGTAAAACCGCATGAGAATCTCCACAACTCAGAGCCCGAATCTTCTCCTTACAGTTCACAATCTCTAAAGCACATAAAACATATGATTCCGCAACTCAGGAAAATATATTATAAATATTGATTCGAAAAAAGATTAGACCTACTCAGTTTCCCTGTGATTCTTCCTCCCATCTTGGTCCTCTCTTGAATCCGTGCGACAGACACTTGTCTCACATTATTTCTGATAAAGGCGACCACACTGTTACCCGCGGACAGGTCCTGAATTTTAGATTTCAGGTGTATAAAATTAACGCAATTTATATCAGTTTTTGTCGTATCCAAACCATTCGCCTTCACTAAACCAAAGCCATTACGACTATCCTCTCCCCATGAAAACATTGTTGTGTTATATTCCTAAACTAGTCCATACAGAGAACACTTGAAGGAGAGCACCTGCCGATGCTCCGGCTCAATGATGGGTTTATATGACCGCAACCGACCCTATGACATACAGAAAGCCTCATCATCAACAAAGCATGAAACGAAAATGAATCTTGAATGAATCGCCCGAACAGAAACTTAGGCCATCGTATGGATGTTTATAAAGTAGCCCTGTGGGCCCAATACATAATCTGCATGGGTATTTATTGAGGGCATAAAAGAAAACACGCCTACAAACAAACATAATTTATAGTTTGGATTAGGCTACTTGTTGACTCAAGGCCGAAAACGAAAGTGAACATCTACTGACAATAGCAGCCCAGTTTTCTGGGAAGTAGCCTACAATATACTGACGCATTTTAACACACATGATAATTCTTTAAACGTTACCACCCAGTCGACACCTACCTAGACGCATTTCAGTGGAACTGGCTGCTACGTCTACTTTATGCTGTGTCATGCATGACAGCTAATGTTAAATGCTGAAGTGAAAATTGTTTCGGAGTTTGAAAAGACCCATGCTTCAGTCGCATCCCTCAGATTTGCCCTGTTTTTTTTATGTGCTAAACTCCTAAGGCATAAAAGTTATTAAAGAATCAATGTGCATCATTATTTAAAATGACAATTGAACAGGTAAAGAGGTGCAGTTGAAGTCAGAAGTTTACATACACTTAGGTTGGAGTCATTAAAACTAGTTTTTCAACCACTCCACAAATTTATATTTAACAAACTGTACTTTTGGCAAGTCGGTTAAAACATACTGGGTGATCTGAAAAGTCATAGTCAATCTATCAATAACATAATAATACTATTAGCACATTTTTTTATTTTCAATTCACAATCTGTAGAAACAATGAGAATAGAAAGGTTCAGAACATCACAGTACAGTTGAAATATATATGGCAAATAGAAATCCTATATGGATGGTGTTAAAAGATAGATGGGAGGTGTTGAATGGAATTGAAGGATGGGACTAATAACAACTAACAACAAACAATAACAAGATAACTAATAATGTAGGCACGCTGTGTCCATAATAAGTGTATGGGTTGTAGGTCGGATATTCAAATAACCATGCACATCCCTAACAGAAAAATGTATACATTTTTTACATAGAATTAGGCATAATGATTAAGGCTCTAGATTGCAGGAAAAGGTGTGTGTGTGTGCGCGTGTGTGAGCGCGTGTGTGTGTGTGAGAGAGTACAGTATATAATAACGAGTAAGAGGAAGTGTTTACTCTGAAGCTACATACCTCTGAGGGATTGGAAACAATTCAACGGACTGTTAAACAAGTTCAGAAGGTGAGATTGAAAATCTAACAAATAATTATTTGGATATTCAATTTGTTATGGTTATTTCCAAATCGATGCAATAGTGCAAAGTTCTCTGTATCGAGCACAGCAACAGCTATCTCAAACATGGAAATGAAAAAGGCTAGTGGAAACTTAAGTAACAATACTCATGTCATGCAATCAAGGTATGCACTTAAGGAAATATACCTCTAAAGTATCTGCTGACAAATTAACAATATGTTTGCAGTGTAAATTATTATAGCATAATTAATCGCACAGCATCATGATCATTAAGAAACCTTTGACCAGAAATAAGAAGCAGGAAGTCAACCTCTAGATGGGGGGAGACTACAGTAAAGACGAACTATAATGTTTCAGGAACTTGGGTGGTTTTCATAACCTGATTTGAGTTGATTCTAGTGACTTCCTGCTTCTTATACCTTCCCAAGTTCTCTCACGTCACCCCGCTCCTGCGCACACTCCACTGGCTTCCAGTTAAAAACTAACAAAAAGAAATACAAAAAATAAATAAATAAAAAAGAAATAAAATAAACAAAAAAAAAAAATATTTGTAAAGTGGTTAGCCCACTGGCTATAGGGTGATGGCACCAATCTGTAAGTCGCTCTGGATAAGAGCGTCTGCTAAATGACGTAAATGTAAATGTAAATGTAAATTATTACCTTATACAGTCATAATGTAAAGGTATCATTGCAATATATGTTCATCTGTGATGTTTTTCTCCACAGGGGCACAGCATGGTGACTCTGTCCCTCTTGTCCCTCTCTCTGCTCTCCTTGTTGGGGGTCAGAGGGGAAGTGGCTCCAAATTTCGACAACTGCAAAGGTTCTTTCTTCAAAAATACACCAGTGTCGGGTCTGAATATAGCTCTCCCCACTCCGCTCGAACCAAACACACAGGGGGTTAGAGAATCCTGCGCAATGTCTCTCTGCTTACAATGCTGCCTCTCCTGCATACATCTGTCAGAGAAACGGTAACCACTATTACTTTGCCACTCTGTATGACCGAGCCAGGAGGATCCCTCTGTACTCTGCCTATGAAATGGATATCCAAGGGGTCCCCAACAGAGAAGGGTCCATAGTTTATTATGAACCCGCAGGTTTGCATTTTAAATGTTTATTATCACCTTTTCAATGTCCTGTAAATTCAGTGCAGAAGCCATTTAATGTGACTTGCACAACTACAGAATGATGCAACACCTTAGTGTACTATTTGCAGTAGAACAGGACATTAGCTGTAGAGCAGGTTTGAAAACGATTGTATTTATGCAATAAGCACTAGAAGGTACAATTTCGTACATTGTAATTTCAGACTAACTACCAGTAGCCTAGAATAACAGTAATGTAATAATGAGTTGTATAAAGCTTGAAGTGGAGTGGCTAATTTATAAATATTTGTATTTTTCAGCTTGTGCATCCTGACCTA
Organism: Coregonus clupeaformis; assembly: GCF_020615455.1. NCBI lineage: Eukaryota > Metazoa > Chordata > Actinopteri > Salmoniformes > Salmonidae > Coregonus > Coregonus clupeaformis. The sequence goes on along the minus strand of NW_025534621.1, from coordinate 78,812 downwards.
ATATCGCAGCAAATGGATAAGAAAGGATCCTTGAGTGAGATCAAGAAATACAACCAAAACAATGGCTGCAATGAACGCTCTCCACAATACCGACAGAACTACAAGCTGGGCTGGAGTCAGGCTCTCGATGACAACTTTGGCTCGTACGACCGCGGGCACCTCAACCCCGCAGGACACCATGGTAATCAAGATGCCGCCAAAGCCACCATGACCCATACCAACGTAGCTCCGCAAGACAGGAAGATGAACAACGGGCCATGGAACCAGTACGAGACGAAGCTGAAGAATGTTTTGAGTGTAGGCTGTAGTAAGATGTATGTGGTGACAGGGGTGGTCCCAAGCGGCACGTGGGTAGACCAGAACCAGCGAGTCAATGTTCCGAGTCACTACTGGAATGCCTACTGCTGCACCGACAACAACGGCAACCCTCTCAAGTCTGGAGGTGCCTTGGGTCCTAACACAGCTCAGGATGTTGTTACAGAGTATAAGTCTGTTACAGACCTTGAGAATGATCTTAGAGGGCCACTGAGAGTTGACAACAATTTCAACATTTTTAATGGCTGTTAGTCTAACAGATGTGGAAGTGTCTAATATATCTGGTATGATGGTTTTTGGATTTAGAATTCATGCTTAGGCTATTACGTTTGTTGTTACTATTTAGTATAGGCCAACTGTATAATGATTATATAATTATGTTTATGAACCTATAAATGATATTGATGTAGGCCAGTGGCTCTCAAACCTCTCCTTGGGGACCCCCAGATGTTTCACAATTTTGCTCACCTGATTCACCCATTCAAGGGCTTGATTATTAGTTGAATCAGGTGTGCTAACTGTGGAATAGTTAAAATACAAGAAATGGATGGGGGTCCCTGAGGAGAGGTTTGAAAACCCCTGATTTAGGCTACATCAATATTTTAAACAAATCCCTGACCATAAATATTATCCTATTGATCAAATATGTGGATAATATGTATTACAATTTCAAAACGTATCCTTTGTAGTAATTATTCGTAAAGCGTATGTTTGCTTGTTTGGTCACACACAGAATTGTGCAATCACCTCTTTGTCAATGCTTGTTGCAATGAATCTGTAACCCAATAAAGCTTGTTTTGCTAAGTAAATTGTGTAAGGAGGAAATGTATACATACAAATGTAGACATGAATACAGAACTATTTTTCACATACTGTTCGTGAACCTGTTGGTACTTCATGTCAAAAAACATTGGATGAAGGCTGCATTACTGTGGGTGGAGATTTGGTCACTGTACCCTCTAGTGGTCGATAAAGTGCAAACCTGGGAAGAAGTATAACAGGGTTTCCTATACTTGGTCCTGGGGCCACCCCTAGGACTACCCAGCACTACCCAGCTGATTAAAAACATCAACGCTTAATGATTCATTGGTTATTTGAACCAGCTGTGTTGTGCTAGGGCAAAAACCAAAATGTGCACCCAGGGGGGACCCCAGGTCCGAGTTTTGGAAACCCTGGAGTATAAAAGTGCTAAATACTATATATATTATTATTATTATTATTATTATAAATACCACTCAAAACACTAAAACCACAAATCAACCATTGCACGGCTTGGTAAAACTGCACTTGGCCCATTGCCAACCCAAACTATGGTATGAGGGAAAAAAAGGATGCGAAAAAATATGTTATTTCCTCCTATGGTCAGGAGGAAGGAAAAGGGAGTTGCTCTGAAAGATAAGTGCCTCGGTTTCTTTCCATTTTTGGTAATCAGGAGTGAGTGGAAAATATGTGCAAATGCCCCTGAAGAGAGGCACACTGATATTCTCTCATTCTGTGATTTATCCTACCCAAGGAGAGCACCCCACTACTCTGAAGGTATATTTCCAATTCTTATCGTTCATGTATTCTTTTGATTGTCCCATGTTATGCTTAGGTTTTAGGGCCTTTTATAAAAGTGAATTGTAGGCCTATAGTTTGAGTGATTAATAGTAGAACTTACTTAATTAAAACAGCTGTAGGCTACTTACACTTGAGTCTACGAACATACCACACTGAAAATATCTGTGTAGTAGATACTTAAACTTTCAGAATAATACCTGTGAGCAGGGGCAGTAGTTGTGTAGTTAAACATTACTTGGACATTTTCTGATGAAAGACAAACAGTAAATCTGTGTCTGTGTGTATGTTTAAGATTATTTTCTATTCTATGTAATTTACTCTTGATTGCATTTCATTTCTCATCTCTGATCTGTCTGATCTCCTCTCAATCCCTCATTCATTGACCACCAGAACAGACGAGGGAGCCATTGCTGGGAAAATGCAGGGCCAGAGAGAGAAGATATTCATATTGATCCTCGTTGCTGCGCTCTCTCACATGGTAAGAGTTTTGACCAAACACATTAAAAGATGTATACATTTGCCATAACATTTAATTGATTGAACCATCATACTGTGTAGATAGACTTCTGGGCCAGTTTCCCAGATCTAGAGCGAGCCTTTTCCTGGACTCTCCATTGAGCATGTTTTTAGTGAAGGAGTAAGCTTACTCTGGGTCTGGGAAACTGGCCTTAATGTCCTAAATTTGGGTCAGAGTTGGCTAATTTGGCCAATGCTTGAATTTGAACTTGGCTAATTGGAATGTTACTGTCATAACTTGTTGAGTGCCTATACAGTGGGGAAAAAAGTATTTAGTCAGCCACCAATTGTGCAGGTTCTCCCACTTAAAAAGATGAGAGAGGCCTGTAATTTTCATCATAGGTACACATCAACTATGACAGACAAATTGAGAAAAAAAAATCCAGAAAATCACATTGTAGGATTTTTAAAAAATTTATTTGCAAATTATGGTGGAAAATAAGTATTTTGTCACAAACAAGCAAGATTTCTGGCTCTCACAGACCTGTAACTTTTTCCTTTAAGAGGCTCCTCTGTCCTCCACTCGTTACCTGTATTAATGGCACCTGTTTGAACTTGTTATCAGCATAAAAGACACCTGTCCACAACCTCAAACAGTCACACTCCAAATTCCACTATGGCCAAGACCAAAGAGCTGTCAAAGGACACCAGAAACAAAATTGTAGACCTGCACCAGGCTGGGAAGACTGAATCTGCAATAGGTAAGCAGCTTGGTTTGAAGAAATCAACTGTGGGAGCAATTATTAGGAAATGGAAGACATACAAGACCACTGATAATCTCCCTCGATCTGGGGCTCCACGAAGATCTCACCCCGTGGGGTCAAAATGATCACAAGAACGGTGAGCAAAATCCCAGAACCACACGGGGGGACCTAGTGAATGACCTGCAGAGAGCTGGGACCAAAGTAACAAAGCCTACCATCCGTAACACACTACGCCGCCAGGGACTCAAATCCTGCAGTGCCAGACGTGTCCCCCTGCTTAAGCCAGTACATGTCCAGGCCCGTCTGAAGTTTGCTAGAGTGCATTTGGATGATCCAGAAGAGGATTGGGAGAATGTCATATGGTCAGATGAAACCAAAATAGAACTTTTTTGGTAAAAACTCAACTCGTCGTGTTTGGAGGACAAAGAATGCTGAGTTGCAGTCAAAGAACACCATACCTACTGTGAAGCATGGGGGGTGGAAACATCATGCTTTGGGGGCTGTTTTTTCTGCAAAGGGACCAGGACGACTGATCCGTGTAAAGGAAAGAATGAATGGGGCCATGTATCATGAGATTTTGAGTGAAAACCTCCTTCCATCAGCAAGGGCATTGAAGATGAAACGTGGCTGGCTCTTTCAGCATGACAATGATCCCAAACACACCGCCCGGGCAATGAAGGAGTGGCTTCGTAAGAAGCATTTCTAGGTCCTGGAGTGGCCTAGCCAGTCTCCAGATCTCAACCCAATAGAAAATCTTTGGAGGGAGTTGAAAGTCCGTGTTGCCCAGCGACAGCCCAAAACATCACTGCTCTAGAGGAGATCTGCATGGAGGAATGGGCCAAAATACCAGCAACAGTGTGTGAAAACCTTGTGAAGACTTACAGAAAACGTTTAACCTGTGTCACTGCCAAGAAAGGGTATATAACAAAGTATTAAGAAACTTTTGTTATTGACCAAATACTTATTTTCCACCATCATTTGCAAATAAATTCATAAAAAATCCTACAATGTGATTTTCTGGATTTCTTTTCCTCATTTTGTCTGTCATAGTTGACGTGTACCTATGATGAAAATTACAGGCCTCTCTCATCTTTTTAAGTGGGAGAACTTGCACAATTGGTGGCTGACTAAATACTTTTTCCCCCACTGTATGTAAGATACATTGTTACACTGTGATACTACCTGTATTACAAAAGGTAACAATTCTCTGTACTATTACAGGTGACTCCTCTGCCAAAGCAAATGGACATGGCTCCTAATGCCGTGGATGAGCAGTACACTCACTGTCGGCAGCAGATGCTGGAGAAGGTTTTGGAAGGGGGTCTGCTGAAAGAAGAACTGAATAGCAGTCCAGAGTATAGTGCTGCCTGGGGGGTAAAGCAGTGTACAAAGTTAATCCCGGGAGGCGTCAAGGAACACACGACTGCATTGGTGGCTTACGACCATGGGGGAAATGCGTTCAGAAAGAATTTCAACAATGCAGTGGAGAATCAAGGTGGGAATGTCAATGTCTATAATGGCAACTTCCAGTTCAAATCCCTTCACTTCCTGCTGATGGATGCCATGAGGCTTTTGAAGCCAAATAACTGCCAAACTGTGTTTCGTGGCTCAAGCAAAATGTATGAGGCACAAGTAGGGTCAGAAGTGCGATTTGGGGAGGTTTACCTCAACCAAGGCCAAACGTTCCGACTCGGAGGAAGTTGCTACAGACAATGGGAGCCTTTTCAACATCACTTCTTGCACTGTAGTCAACGTGGAGGACTACACTTGCCTCTCAGAAAGCATTGATCAGCTGATATCCCCAGCAGAGGTCTTTAGGGTGGCTGAAGTAAAGAGTGTAAGCAATGAAGATCACGAGTACAGAGAGATCGCTTTTGACAAGTTCAAGGACTCACAGCATTGACAGCGTCCGCGACTGTTACCTCTTCCCCAGGTGAGGCCAGGCTATGTAAACCGTTCGAAAAGATATAACAACATTAGACTACCAAATAGGTGTAGACGACACAAGAGTCAAGTGGTTTTAAAATGTCTACCTTATTCTTTGGAGAATTAAAGTCTGTCTTTGTCTGTTTGTCTCACCAGATCTCCTACAAGTATGAGTCCTCCATCAATCATCCCCACAGGCTCCTCTACTCAATGGCTTGGCAGTAGTCTGTCTGTTCTTGTGGCTGTATCTCTCTCTATCTCCCTGATCACCAGGACTGATCATCTCTGATAAACAAGTTTTGAATGCTAATAGATGCGGTAAAGAAGTCAATGGAACTGAGACCATGGGGGGATAGAAGAAGGACGGCAGATTAGCGCACATTGAACAAATCGGATTTAACAAAATAGATATTTGTCAAATTGTAATTTGTTATTTATTATAACATGCCCACAATGTGGTTACTAAGTCTGATTTGGATATATTTTTTCTGTTTTCGCTGCATAACATTTAGAAGTAGTCCCTTTTCAGGTTTAGAAGAAGTGACTGCTAAAGGCTAACTCACATTCGTATGAACTGGTACCATAGATAGCGTAGAAATCGATGGTGGTAGTCAAAGTCGTTTTTAACTGTAATGCAGTTTATTGGTGATGATGACATGAACATGTATTGGGGTTGACATCAATACTAGCATTATACTCTGATTTTTACCTCAACATAGTGTGATATAAACAATAGCCTAAATGTAGGGTAATTTTTGCTGGTGGGCAATGAGGAGATTCTGGATCTTTCCCCAACAGCCTCTTTCCCCCCATGCGTTTCGATGGCATTTCCATTGTTTTGGTCGAGTTTCATTGACCTCTTTACCACGTCTATTGAAAAGGACAAACACACTCACACACACCAACATGTACACTACCAGTCAAAAGTTTGGACACACCTACTCATTCAAGGGTTTTTCTTCATTTTAACAATTTTTTACAGTGTAGAATAATAGTGAAGACATCAAAACTATGAAATAACACATATGGAATCATGTAGTAACCAAAAAGTATATTTTATATTTGAGCATCTTCAAATATCCACCCTTTGCCTCGATGACAGCTTTGCACACTCTTGGCATTCTCTCAACCAGCTTCGATGAGGTAGTCACCTGGAATGCATTTCAATTAACAGGTGTGTCTTCTTAAAAGTTAATTTGTGGAATTTTTTTTCCTTCTTAATGTGTTTGAGCCAATCAGTTGTGTCGTGACAAGGTATACAGAAGAAAGCCCCTATTTGGTAAAAGACCAAGTCCATATTATGGCAAGAACAGCTCAAATAAGCAAAGAGAAATGACAGTCCATGAAGGTCAGTCAATACGGAAAATGTCCAGAACTTTGAAAATTTCTTCAAGCGCAGTCGCAAAAACCATCAAGCGCTATGATGAAACGGGCTCTCACGAGGACTGCCACAGGAACTGAAGACCCAGATTTACCTCTGCTGCAGAGGATAAGTTCATTAGAGTTACCAGCCCAGAAATGCCCAAATAAATGCTTCACAGAGTTCAAGTCACAGACACATCTCAACATCAACTGTTCAGAGGAGACAGTGTGAATCAGGCCTTCATGGTCGAATTGCTGCAAATAAACCACTACTAAAGGACACCAATAATAAGAAGAGACCTGCTTGGGCCAAGAAACATGAGCAATGGACATTAGACCGGTGGGAATCTGTCCTTTGGTCTGGAGTCCAAATTTGAGATTTTTCCAACCGCCGTGTCTTTGTGAGACGCGGTGTGGGTTAACGGATGACCTCCACATGTGTAGTTCCCACCGTAAAGCATGGAGGAGGAGGTGTTATGGTGTGGGGGTGCTTTGCTGGTGACACTGTGATATATTTAGAATTCAAGGCACACTTAACCAGCATGGCTACCACAGCATTCTGCAGCGATACGCCAACCCATCTGGTTTGGGCTTAGTGGGACTATAATTTGTTTTTCAACAGGACAATGACCCAACACACCTCCAGGCTATTTTACCAAGAAGGAGATGATGGAGTGCTCTATCAGATGACCTGGTCTCCACAATCCACCGACCTCAACCCAATTGAGATGGTTTGGGATGAGTCGGACCGTAGAGTGAAGGAAAAGCAGCCAACAAATGCTCAGCATATGTGGGAACTCCCTTCAAGACTGTTGAAAAAAGCATTCAAGGTGAAGCTGGTTGAGAGAATGTCAAGAGTGTGCAAAGCTGTCATCAAGGCAAAGGGTGGCTATTTGAAGAATCTCAAATATAAAATATATGTTGTTTTGTTGAACACTTTTTTGGTTACTACATGATTCCATATGTGTTATTTCATAGTTTTGATATCTTCACTATTATTGTACAATGTAGAAAATAGTAAAAATAAAGAAAATCCTTGAACGAGTAGTGGTGTCCAAACTTTGACTGGTCCGCAAATCAATGCACACAGACACATAGATATTCATCAATGGTGACAAAGCACAAACTTGTCAAACCCCTCTTAGCATAATGATATTCTCTTTTATTGTTCTTGTAAAAAAATATAATGGTGATTAGATAAGACCTTTAAAACAATGTCGTATACATTTGCCAATAATTTGGGTATCACAACAATTGAGTGTGAGTGGTGTCCAGTTTTCATAGATATAATTTATCTTTAAAATGACCATTTGCCTCTTGTTTTTATATCAAATAAAGCAATACATTTAGTATTTTTGAGTGTTGGACAGGCCACCTTTGGCATATATGCATTGAGATGGGGTGGGAAGGATTGTTTGATTGACTGATTAAATGTATTAGATAATCCTAAGTAGTAAGCTTCTCCAGCTGGAGACAACTTTACATACATTGGGGTGATAAGCATTTACATTTAATGAATGATGTAAGGCTCATAACCTGAATGTCCAGACATACAGTATGTATGACCTCTTTAATATTTGGCTTGTGTAATATGTGTGAGGGGAAATTACTGTCATCCCTATGAGGGATGTGGACAGAGAGTGCCCTTTCTCCAAGCTCAAGCCATCCTCAAAATCACAGTAGCACTAGCCTGTAGGTCTTAGATACAAAGTTTTTGCACTGACTCAATCACAGCTGGAGCCACACATGTTTTGGCTAATATTTCATCCTTATCCCGGAAACATGCATGGTGTTTAGGCTTTTGTTCCAGCCCAACACTGGGGTCACTGGATACAACTAATCAACCGATCATAAAGCCCTTGATTAGTTGAATCAGATGTTTTAGTCCTACTGGACTGGAACTAAAACCTGCACACACTCTGTGTCCCCTGGAACAGAATTGAAGAACAAAGACTTTTGAGTGTTGCCTCATTGAAGCACATGGGGGTTTCTGCAACGAGGAGTTGAGGTCAAGCTTGCCTTACAACTGTGGTGCTAATATCAATATGCACAGGTCCTGGTATAACTGACGTGGTTTAAACTTGTTCACTTATTTTTTCTAATAAATATGCCAGCCACTTGCTGGTTGTAACTATGCTACTCTGTATTATCTGTCATCAATACTCTCCTCTATGCCACACCCTGCTGCCTGCTACATAAGATTAACACAGAATGATCCACAAGCCATATTACTATATACTGAGTGTACACAATATTAGGAACACCTTTCTAATAATATTGAGTTGCACCCCCCTTTGCCCTCAGAACAGCCTCAATTCATCAGGGCCTGGACTACATGGTGTCGAAAGCGTTCTACAGGGATGCTGGCCCACAGTTGTGTCAAGTTGGATGTCCTTTGGGCAGTGGCGGCTCCTGAAAAAATTCTCAGGGGGGGCAATTTTTCTGATGATTTAGGTGACCTACACACATTTTTAAAAAGATATGTCCAGCAACAACATGAAGACAGGGGCAGCATATAAGTCAATACCAGAAGCATTTATTGACTGATCTCAAAAGTGTTGGCTTACAAAATCAAAATAAGTTATCACAGTAAAAATAATCAAGGGTGTTCTTTCACATTCCTCAACACTGCATAAACAATATGCATTTCCATAAACAAATGAAATATCAGCTGAAAATACAGCATCTTGGTATTTGTTCAGATTGCAGGATCAACAAGAGCTTTTACCACATTTTTTGCCTCATGGTTGAATTGGAAATATGTGCACCTGAGCATAATTCACAACAAGCAAGCAGGAGCTTTTGATAGAGGCTACTGAAAACATTGATGCAAGTTATTGGTAATAAGACATTTTTATAGACTTCCATATTCTGCCCTCTTGTATAGATTTGTGAAAATGAACAGTGATAGACATTTTGCCTGAAAACAGAATTTGAAAGTAATTTCTAGAAAAGGTAAACACAGCTATCTGTATGGCTTTGTAAAATGAACAACCATATTCTGGCCAATTGTATAGATTTGTAAATATGAACAACCATATTCTGGCCAATTGTATAGATTTGTAAAAATGAACATGAACAGATTATTTTTTTTAAAATACTTTAAAAAAAAATGAAAAATAACTATTTTAAACAACATCAACTGTGAACTGATTTGGGCGTGTGTGTGTTAAAGAGACAGACAGGGAGGGACAAAGAGAGAGAGAGGCTACATTACTATACTGAAACTGTTCTCTTCTCTGTTTCAATACAGCAAAGCTGTTGCCAATGACTTTCTCATTGAAATCAGGCATGCTGAGGACTAGTTCCCTCTCCATGGAAAGCATGGCCAGTGCATTCAGATGTTCCGGCCCATTGAATTTCGCAGGAATGTCTTAACTCGTTCAAAGTTGAGAAACATCTCTCGCTTCAGCTGTTGTCATGGGAGTAGTTATGAGGATGTTCAACAGAGTCACAGTCTCAGAGAACGTCTCCTGGAGGTTGTAGCTCATGAGAACCTGGTACAGTGCCAGTGCACCACAGCATCCCTTGAATTCAGGATTCTCATAGATCAGAGATAGTTCTGTCTTGAGCTTTGCCTTGCTCAGCATGGGGTATGCATTCACAGTGGCATTCAGAGCCTCATCAGGAAATGAATGGGTACCTTTTCAAACATGTCTGCTTGCAGTAAGGTAGCACTCACAAGGTGGCCAGAGAAAGAGAACCTTTCTTTGGTGTGATCCAGGATGGTGTTGCAGACCTCTTCAGACAGCCTCTGCTTCTCCTCTTCTCAAAGCTGTTCTGGGTCTTTTGGCTCCTGTTGCTTCTTGCAGCTGCTGTTGAGAGGAGTCCCTGAAGGCAAACAGACCAATGTGTTTGTTGGCTTTGTACAGTATTGTTGTCTATGTGATGCACAGGTATATGCAATGTATCCATGTATAGTACAAATACTTCAGTTCCACTTAAAATGGGCAGGGATGCATAAAGTCTTTAGTGTTTAAGTTAGCCTTTGTGTCTCACATAGCCTGGATGTTCAGCACAGTAGCAGTGGTGCTCATAAGCTTTTGATCCCATGCTAAAGTTGACTAAAAAGAGGAATAAAAAAGAAAAGAAAATTGGTGTCCTTAAAGGTTGGATTTTCCAACTTTTTTAATTAAGTCATTAAGATCAATTTCCAAAAGATGATTTTTTTTATTTTTGTATTCCTCTTTTTAGTCAACTTTAGAATGTGTTCATACACTTATGAGCACCACTGTACAGTACACATAGTATATAAAATAAACTAGATTACACCACTTGCCATATATAATGAGAATAATGTAATTTCAAACACAAATGCAGTCTCCTTTCATGCATACATTTTCAAATAAAGCTCTGCTTTGAGAAAGATCGAATGATATTGTTTAATCTTACCTTATGGCCTGCACACTGCTTGTGAAGCTGTCGAGGGCACGCTTGATAAAGACAGCAGTCGATGTCCTTCTTCTGTAGCTTCTGGTACAGAATGTCGACGTGGGGCATGATTTTGTGAAAAAGCCGCAGGAAAAAAATAAAATCTTCATCGTGTAGCATCCTCACGTAGCCAGATGCCTCTCTCACGGTGGGCTGGTCAAATGAACCACAACGAACCCGTCCCAATGGCTTCAAAACATCTATGAGGTCGCCTCGATTTCGGAGACAGTGTTCACACTCTGCTTAGTAGAAACCTGTTGAATTATTAAATTTGGTCTGGGAGGTCCTAATTGTTTCCATGCAATTTATCTTGATTTGTTCGCCGACAAAAAGGAACTTCTTTCAAAGAGACAATCGAAGTTGCACTGAAGGCTAGCCATTTTGACAGTAGTAGTGAATTGATTGATGAGGCTACCCGCTCTTTCTTAGTTACGCTCATGGTTAGTTACGTATGACAAAGCGCCGTAAGTGCAAGCCCTCAGAAACCCATAGAGATTGTATTGAAAGCTCTGATATTTGAAAAAATTGATTTTACAAGAGGCTATGAGAGACTTCTGGCCGATTTTCAACCTGACTGAAATCGCCCCAAAACGGGCGGGACATTTAAGCACGACTTTGGCCTGATTGGACATTTAGTGGCAGATCAGACGCAGATTAGAACACTGATAACTACTGCTGCCGTGATATAATTGATTAGAAAAAAAATCCCTTCCTTTTCCCTTAGGCAGTGCGTCAGCCCCATACGCCCTAATGAACACACCGCCCCTGCCTTTGGGTAGTGGACCATTCTTGATATACATGGGAAACTGCTGAGCGTGAAAAACCCAGCAGCATTGCAGTTCTTGACACACTCAAACTGGTGTGCCTGGCACCTACCACCATACCCCAAAGGCACTTCAATCTTTTGTCTTGCCCATTCACCTTCTGAATGGCACACATACACAATCCATCTTCATCAAGTAAATTATCTGGATTCTGTATTGTGTCAGGTGGACTGTTGTGTCCTCACCTTTGTTCTGACCATTTCCTCATCATCTCCAAAGTGTTCCCTTTCAGTTTTACCATGGTTATGCATAGGCTGCCTCATATTTGTTCAGTTAGAAACATTTTAATTTGGCCCTGTCCATATAGGCCAATTCCCTTGAGTGTAAAGGGTCAAATTCAATGAGAGAAAAATGTGATACGAGGTTAAGTAGTGATATTTTCCCAAAATCAAAGGGTCGTGGGAAAATATTGATAAAAGGTCAGATGGCACAAAATTGCGAAATTAGAATGTTATGAAAAAGTTGAGTCCCACTTGAGTAGTTTGCCAATTTCTCTGGGATTAAAAATTTTTAACTGCTCTCTATTCTTTAGGTTACTGCTATGGTAAAGCAAGTGGATATGGCTACTAATGCAGTGGATGACCAATATATTCAATGCTCGAGAGCAGATTCTAAAGAAGGGGGTCTATTGAAAGTGTAGCTGAATGCCTGTATGGAATATCATGCTGTATGGGGAGGCAAAGCATTGTACAAAGTTAATCCCAGGAAGTGTCAAGGAATTTACGTCTGCATTGGTGGTTTACGGGCATGGGGGAAAGGATTTCGAAAGACTTTCAACAATGTAGTGGAGACTCAGGGGTGGGAATGTCAATGTCTGTAACGGTGACTTACGCTTCAAATCCCTCCACTTCCTGCTGATGGATGCCATGAGGCTTTTGAAGGCAAATAACTGCCAAACTGTGTTTTGTGGGTAAAGCAAAAAGTATAAGGCACAAGTAGGGTCAGAAGTGCGATTGGGGGAGGTTCACCTCAACGAAGGCCAATCGTGCCGACTGGAGGATGCTGCTTTAGACTGTGGGACCCTTTTTCAACATCACTTCCTGCACTGTAGTCAATGCAGATGCCCACACTTGTGACTCAGAAAGCATTTAGCAGCTGTAATCTCCGACAGGGGTCTTTAGGGTGGCTGAAGTATATGAAGTAGTGAACAATGATGATGAGGAGAAGCACAGAGAGATTGTTCTGACAACCTCAAGGACTCACAGCAATCACGACTGTTACCTCTTTTCCAGGTAAGGCCCGGCTTAGATTCTAGTGTGTGAAATGTTCAGACTCAACTCTGTTCAGCATGAACAGCAATCTTGCTGATTGGAAATTAACTAACCCCCCTTCCACCCCCTCCCTTTTTTTTCTCTCTTCTTCTCTCTCACTTTCTCTCTCGTTCTTTTTATCCTCACACCAGGTCTTCTTTAACCTCTGAAGGCTCCTCTAATAGGTTGCTGAGCAAAGGCTGCATTTCTCTGTTTTCCTGACCATCGGGACTGATCTCTAACAAAATGAAGGTGTACATGCACACACACACACACACACACACACACACACACACACACACACACACACACACACACACACACACACACACACACACACACACACACACACACACACACACACACACACACACACACACACACACACACACACACACACACACACACACACAATTGCATGTATGTAGCTTAGCTACTAATGCACAGACATTTGCATTTGTAGTTATTCCGGATCCCCATTAGTTGTTGCCAAGGCAGCAGCTACTCTTCCTGGGGTCCAATCACAATAACATACAATAAAACTATATTACACGCTACTCTACCATAACATATTACAGTTACAAAAATCAATAATACAGCAAAATAAAAATATTAAAATGTATGTGTGTACAGTGTTCAGTCATCATCATACAAAGACACACAGGCTTTACCCCAGTGCCAGTGGCAGGTGTGTTAGCATGTGTTTGAGAATGCTGTGTGTGTGCCTATGTGTGTTTCATCACACACCGCGCTGTTCGATAAGTTGTTGTTTTATCTGTTTTTTTAAATCTGATTTTACTGCTTGACTGAGTTACATGATGTGGAATAGAGTTCCATGTAGTCATGGCTCTTTGTAGTACTGTGTGTTTCCCATAGTCTGTTCTGGATTTGGGGACTGTGAAGAGACCTCTGGTGGCATGTCTTGTGGGGCATGGATTGGAGTCCGAGCTGGCGCTAGTCGCTTAAACGGACAGCTCGAGCATTTCAACATGTCAATACCTCCACAAAGACAAGCAGTGATGCAGTCAATCTCTCCTCCACCCTGAGCCAGAGAGATTGACATGCATATTATCAATGCTGGCTCTCCGTGTACATCGAAGGGCCAGCTGTGCTGATCTCTTCTGGGCCAACTGTAATTGTCCTTCTTTGTGGGACTTGACCATATGACTGGACAGTAGTCCTGGTGAGACAAAAACTAGGGCCTGTAGTGCTTGTTTTGTTGATAGCGATGTCAAGAAAGCAGAGTAGCTCTTTATTATGGACAGAACTCGCCGATGTTCGCTACAATATGTTTTGACCATGACAGCTTACAATCCAGGGTTAGACCAAGCAGGTTAGTCTCTTCAACTTCCACATTAGTCATTACAAGATTTAGTTGAGGTTTAGGGTTTAGTGAATGATTTGTCCCAAATAAAATTATGTTAGTTTTTGAAATATTTAGGACCAGCTTATTTCTTGCCGCCCATTCTGAAACTGACTGCAGCTCTTTGTTAAGTGTTGCAGTGATTTCACTTGCTGTGGTAGCTGACCTGTACAGTGTTGAGTCATCAGCATATAATGACACAAAGGCTTTACTTAGTGCCAGTGACAGGTCATTAGTAAAGATTTTTTTAAGTAAAGGGCCTAGACAGCTGCGCTGGGTAATGCCTGACTCTACCTGGATAATGTTGGAGAGGCTTCCAGTAGAGAACACCCTCTGTGTTCTGTTAGACAGGTAGCTCTCGATCCACAATATAGCAGGGGATGTAAAGCCATAACACATATGTTTTTTTCAGCAGCAAATTATGATTTTAATGTTAAAAGCTGCATTGAAGTCTAACAAAACAGCTGCCACAACCTTTTATTACAATTTCTCTCAGCCAATCATCAGTCATTTGTGGAAGTGCCGTACATGATTAATGCCCTTCCCTATAAGCGTGTGAAAGTCTGTTGTTAATTTGTTTACGGTGAAATAGCATTGTATCTGGTTAAACACCATTTTCTTCAAAAGTTTACTAAGGGTTGGTAACAGGCTGATTGGTCGCTGTTTGAGCCAGTAAAGGGTGCTTTGCTATTCTTAGATTCCTTCAAAAGTGATTCACTGTAATAGCATTTTAGCATTTTTTCAAATTTAATTTTTTGGACGTTTGTCAAGTTTTTCTTCTCAAAAGAAGGAATGAAAGCACGTGAACGCGTGTTGTTATTGTGGCAATGCTGACTGCTGAACAACACCAGTCAGCATATAAAATGTAATTCTAAGCAAAACATTAGTTTGTATCCAGGTTTCCAGGAAGTGTCTTGTTCGTGGTGTTGAGTTCGCCTGTAGGTATTTATTTGAAAATGACAAGGTAACAATAGGTGCTTTCTGGTACCCAGAGAACAACTGGTAACCACATGGTTCCAAACAATACAGTGGTGCTTATCTAAATTAATTTTAAAAGGAGTAATTTATTACTAAATCTGATGTAATAACCACTTCCGAATGTCATTTCTTAGTAAATATCAGGTAAACAGTGGATTGTAAAATAAAGTGTAACTGATGAATCAATGTCCTGCTGGGGTAAAATAAATCACATGCCCAAGCTTTAAGTTGCTGGGACCTCCTAATAAAGTTTGATTCTCTGTGACATCTCGATAACAGCAAACGGCTCACCTGCCTCTTGTTATTATGATTGTGTGTAGGCGCGCATGCGTACATGTTGGTTGTGTGTGTGTGAGTGTGTGTGGTATTTTCCGAAGAAGAATTAGTGTGATAACATTTCCTGTTTCCTCAACATCCTTTAAAAAAAACTTGGTACATCAACAAAGCAGTGAGTGAGTCAGGATCACAATTTATTTAAAGTTAAAGGCCCAATGCTGCCGCTTTTATATAAATATTAAATAACAATTAAGTAGCCTATCTTACTGTAATAGTTTTCTACTAAAAATGGTCAAAAATGAACAAAAATAGCTTTTTTAGCAACAAAAACAATTCTCACCAAGAATTTTGCTAGGACTGTCTGGGAGTGTTCTTTGTGGGGGACAGAGAGAGCACCTGAAAACTGAAAAACTATCTGTTATTGGCAGAGAGGTTTGCAACTCTCTTTGCAACTTCATTTACTTACCACTTGGTGATGTCTCCAGGCAACCGAAATTCCACCCTTGCAAAACCTGCTGATTAGAAGTGGCACGCTCGCTCATAAACGGACGGACCAAGGCGCAGCGCGATATGCCAACATGTTTATTAAACGAATAAACACAACTACAAAAACAATAACCAACGATACGTGACAGAAGATCCCACCAGACCTGGACCAAGCAGTGCGCCGAGGAGGAGCAGAGAGGATGGACTTGGCAGGAGATGAGAGAGGATTGGCAAGAAAGATGACCCTAATTAGGTGGAGAGGCAATCCCAATAATTTTTTTTGGGGGGCGGTGTGGATGACGAGGCAGCAGGAGGCCGCTACAGGGGCGGATCTGCTGGTTAGGAGAGGAGGCCACCAGATTACGGGGGCTATTGGTTCGGAGGGAGCAGAAGGAAGGTGTAGAGGCACGCGAGAGGAGCTGGTTAGGCAGCAGAAGGAGCCGGGGCTAACAAAGGAACCCAGTCCCGCTCTCGCACCAAGAGTGGTGCGTGTCGCCAGTCCAATCGGACCGCGCCTGCCCCCGCAGAGTGGTGCGTGTTCCCAGCCGGCCCGGCCAAGTTCCTGCCCTCGCACCAAGCCAGTGGTGCGCGTCGCCAGCCCGGTCCGGCTGCCCTGTCCCTCGCACCAAGCCAGTGGTGCGTGTCGCCAGCCCGCTGGCCTGTTCCTGCCACTCACACCAAGCCAGTGGTGCACGCGGCCAGCCCGGTCCACCCTGTTCCTGCTCCTCGCACCAAGCCAGTGGTGCGCAGGGCCAGTCCGCACGGCCCGCGCCTGTTCAGCTGCTCTACCCGGAGCCAGAGCAGTCCGCTTCCACCGGCCATGTTCAGCTCCGGCCAGCTGCTCCACCCCGAGCCAGAGCAATCCGCTTCACCGGTCAGTCCAGCCCCGGTCAGCGGCTCCACTCAGAGCCAGAGCAGTCCGCTCCACCGGTGCCTGACCCAGCCCGGCCAGCTGCTCCACTCCGGAGCCAGAGCAGTCCGCTCCACCGGGCTCCAGTCCGGAGCCGAGCAGTCCGCCCCACCGGTGCCTGGTCCAGCTCCGGCCAGCGGCTCCAGTCCAGACCCAGACGCCAGCCCCTCTCCAGGTTCGGGGTATGTCACCCCTGACTCAGGGGACTCGGATAAGTTGAGTCAGGGTGTGTATGTTCTATGTTGTGTATTTCTATGTTGGTTTTCTAGTATTTGTATTTCTATATTGGCCGGTGTGGTTCCCAATCAGAGGCAGCTGTCGCCCATTGTCTCTGATTGGGGACCATACTTAGGCAGCCTATGGGCACTATTGAGTTGTGGGATCTTGTTCCGTGTGAGGTATGTTTTTGTGTACCTTGGACTTCACGTTTCGCTTAGTTTGTTGTTTTGTCGTGGTTTATTCGGTTAAATGAACATGTATGCATCACGCTGCGCTTTGGTCTGACCCGCTCATCAACGAGCGCGACAAGAAGCTTCACACTTTTACAGTGTTAGTTTAATCAGCTGCTTCACAATATGATACAAAACTGAATTTGACTGCACTGGGCCTTTAAAGCTGGAATCCTTAATTGGTGAAACAGCCGCACCCGCTTTTGGATATTACAAGAAGTTACTGCAAAATGTCCCTCGGACATCATTGCACACGCAATAACAGCAGAATATGTACTGCACATTTTTTTTGACCAGCTTCACAGACGCTTCCTCTCCACCGCTTATCCTCCCTTTCATTAACAAAACAATAACAAAGGCGGTGGGGCAAACAGTGGCGAATTAAAAAAACTATTATGACATATTTTGGCTTTTATTCCTCTAAATTTACACTTCTCACATTTCCAGTACGCTTGTGACCTGAGTTTCAACATGGCATTTTAAACTGGTTTTGAATAGAAATGGCATACCACACTTTTTCTCCAAGACACTAGTTCTCTATTTGTCCATGACCGCTTCTCTGGGGGCACTATTTGTACGTGACACTGTTTTTTTCTGGGGTACTATTTCCTGTGACACTGTTTCTAGGGCACTATTTCTTCCAGAGGGGTAAAAAGTAAATTACATTGACACATGAGCCAGATGAGACTCCTCTGTTTTAACAGCTGTCTTTTCCTGTCTGAGGTATGCTCAGCCTGGAGAGGAGGTCAATATGTGGTGACGACTGTGCGGATGTTCAGATAGCACCACCGGTTTACTGAATTATTGCAGGAACATTTGTACACAGACAAGTTTGCAGACATGCGCACACACAGAGACTAACAGCAGGCACATAAACATGCACACACACACACACACACACACACACACACACACACACACACACACACACACACACACACACACACACACACACACACACACACACACACAAACACACACACAAACACACACTATACCAGACTGTACCAGACTGTATGTGGGTTTCTTATTTTCAGTCCCCATCCAACAGTTAATAGGGACAAAAAAGTTGCTATTTGAAAACCACTGAGACACACTTATCATTCATCCACACAGTCAGAAGAACTTGATGAGACCACTGAAGACAAATTTCAGTTCAACTGACTAGGTATCCCCCTTTCCCTTTCCTTTTCCTGTGCAGCAATGCCAATCTGTCTCCAGATGGAGAGATAGAAGCATACCCAACATCAGGCTGTAATCATGGATGACACACTGACACTCTAGTGGTTTATGAGTGTAGGGGAGAGCTTGTTGAGGGCCCCTATAGCGTGAGCAATGATTATAGGGGAGAGCTTGTTGAAGGCCACTACAGCGTGAGCAATGATTATAGGGGAGAGTTTGTTGAGGGCGGCCACACAGCGTGAGCAATGATTATAGGGGAGAGCTTGTTGAAGGCCACTACAGCGTAAGCAATGATTATAGGGGAGAGCTTGTTGAGGGCCACTACAGCATGAGCAATAATTATAGGGGAGAGATTGTTGAAGGCCACTACAGCGTGAGCAATGATTATAGGGGAGAGCTTGTTGAAGGCCACCACAGCGTGAGCAATGATTATAGGGGAGAGCTTGTTGAGGGCCACTTGCAGAACTATGTAGTTCTTCACAGTCCACTTGAGAGAAATGGTCCTCTCAGATATGTCATTTTGGAGCAGTTTGGAGAAACATCATCACCCATGTTGCTGTCTTTTCATGAACAGTAAATAAATCAAGTGAACAATAAACACCCTGAAAAATGAGGAAGTGCAACTGTTTAAAGTAGGGATTGAAGATAGTGTTGAATCACAAGCATTGGACAGCAAACACCTTTATTCAATCAATGCATATTCACACAGTAGCCAGAATAGGGAAATAGACTAGACGCATTCTGTAGTTGAAAAATTGCAGTTTTAACAATTATTTGCACAATTTATATACTTGGGTACATTCATGAATATGCAAGCTAGCATGAGTTTTACGGCCAAGTGTCTGTGTATGAAGAATACATGTATTGGTACTAAATGACAATTATGAGAAAAATACAAATATTATCCAAATGCTGTTGTTTGATTTTGGTGTAAGTGAGCCTCTTTAAATAAATCTAAACATTGCAGTACACACTGCCTTACAAAGTCTTTGAAAAGGCAGTAAACACTATGCCATGGAGATAAAACAGGTATTGTTTTGTACATGTGATTGAACTCTGCACCCATCAAACTGCACAACATAGACCTGAACATTTTTGACAATGCACTACAGAAGCTAAACCTAAAATATTCACTATAATTGAGGTAAACAACGTTTATTTTTATTTTTTATCACCTTGAAAATAAAGTATATACAGATGTTACGCTTTTGGCAAATATACGCACATTTTAATATATATTTTTGTATTATTGTACATTCATACGGGGCAGAGAGAGAGAGAGAGAGAGAGAGAGCGAGAGAGAGAAAGAGAGACAGAGTCAGAGAGACAGGAATGTGAGGAAGATGGAGAAAGAACGCTCAAATCTACACTGCTCATCAAACATCTCATTCCAAAATCATGGGCATTGATATGGAGTTGGTCCCCCCTTTGCTGCGATAACAGCTTCCACTCTTCTGGGAAGGCTTTCCACTAGATGTTGGAACATTGCTGCAGGGACATATTTCTATTCAGTCACAAGAGCATTAGTGAGTCGAGCACTGATGTTGGGCGATTAGGCCTGGCTCGCAATTCATCCCAAAGGTGTTAATGGGGTTGAGGTCAGGGCTCTGTGCAGGCCAGTCAAGTTCTTCCACACCGATCTCGACAAACCATTTCGTATGAACCTCGCGTGCACGGGGGCATTGTCATGCTAAAACAGGAAAGGGCCTTCCACAAGCTGTTGCCACAAAGTTGGAAGCACAGAATCATCTAGAATTTAAGATTTCCTTAACTGGAACTAAGGGGCCTAGCCCAAAACCATGAAAAACATCCCCAGACCATTATTCCTTCTCCACCAAACTTTACAGTTGGCACTATGCATTGGGGCAGATAGCACTCTCCTGGCATCCGCTAAACCCAGATTCATCTGTCGGACTGTCAGATGGTGAAGCGTGATTCAGCTCTGGATTAAATGTCTTCATGGAATCAAAAGAGATGGATGGGTGGGTTTTTTATCAAACAAAGCTCTCAGATTGTGTTTTACAGTTTTTCTCCATTGGTTTGGCTTATTTCTTGAAACAGAAATTACATTCTCAAAACTACATGGACAAACCCCAAACCACTTGGCAATTGTTCACAACAGAATTGAATTTCTCATTCATTTCATCAAATTGCAAATGTCTAAGTACATGTCTCAATGTCTCAGTACATCTTTGCAAATGATTAAGCACAGGTAGCCTACATTTAGCACAATTTCCAAGTGAATAGATCTTGTTGATCTAAACTGATTGTTGATTCTCAGTCTAATGGTTGTTCGCTCCAAAACGTGTCAGCGCCATTTCATTGTATAAGTCATCACATGCACAATAGTCTGTTCAATTGTCAAAATTAGTCAAGAACATAATACCATGAATACCATATATGAATCCCTTGGAACATTTGATAAATTTATTACAGCACTTGACAGTCAGGTGAAACTAGAACTTGACTAACGAAGGAGGAGTTTCACACATCTCAGATGACCAATCAAACAGTATGTTTAGTTACCTGACAGGTGCTGTCCATGACTGTGAATGCTGCCAAACATGAGGGAAAGAGCTTGACCATGCAGGACCAGTACAATTTCTGGAACATGGAGGCACCTGGCCAAGTAAATGAACAAGGGCAACTGCCTGCTCGAGGAAGAGGAAGAAGAAGAAGAGGAGGAGGAGGAGTAAGGGGTGCGTGGTGGTGGAATAGGGGGAAGAGGCCGAGGAGCACGAAGACACCATGCTGTCCCGGATGAAATTCGGGCCACAATTATAGACCATGTCATCAACCATGGCCTCACAATGGCGGGAGGCAGGTCGCCGAGTGCAGCCTAATGTGCCTCGGCTCAACAGTCTCCTCCATCATCCAAACCTTTCGTAGGGGAAAACAGGTATGTAGTCAGTCAATGATGGAATTGTATGTTGTATAGGACAGGACACTGTGCATAGAGCAAGAAATATATTTATTTAGATATTTACCTATTCATTTAGTGTGTGTGTGTGATAGGCCTACAGTAATATCTTACCTCAATGGGATGTTATGATACTAAAAATGACAAGAAAAACATTGGAGAAAATAAACTATGGAATAGTTTATTTTCACAGTATTGATGATACAGTTTACAGTAGTATTCCAGTCACTGTGCAGTGATGCATTAGAATTGTGGTAAAGTTACTGTAAGTAAAACAACAATACAATTACATAGGTAACTCATTCTGTAAGGAATACATAAGGTATACATTACGTAATGGAGTGTTGTCCTTTGACTTCTATACTAGGATTGGACGACAACCTTGCACAGGTGGCAGAGGAAAACTTCTCAATGAACAACAAGAACAAGAGATCTGTAACATGGTGATGGCAAAAATGCCATCACATTGAGACAGATCCGCGCTGCAATCTACAAGACAATGCCATATTCCAAAATGTCAACTCTATAAGCATCTCCACAATAGACCGGATATTGAAGAAGCATCAGATGACAATGAAGCAAGTTTACAGGGTACCATTTGAGAGGAACTCTGATAGAGTGAAAGAGCTGCGTACAGTATGTACATGTAAGTCAGTTACTGGTTGTCCATCATTATAAAATTTTTACACTTAAGCAGTGGTTCCCAAACTTTTTTGGCTTCAGTACCCACTACCTGATTTGTGTATCCAGGTAATCCAGGTATGGAAGTATTTGATTTATCTGACTTCAACATTTCGCCTAAAAACTGCAGCTTACTGTATGATGCAATTATCATTATAATCCTTATTTTGAAGAATATAACATACAATAAGAAAAAGGGGTCAAAGAGCTGCAATTAGTGCCTCCCATGTAAATCTATCTAATACTGTGGTTTTACTGTAACATTTCAGTAAGTCTAGTCATTGATGATTTCCTCCCCTTTCTGTCAAATACCCCTGTAGTGTCTGCATAGGGGTACATGTACCCCAGGTTTGGAACCACTGGAGTAGTGGCCAGTAGTATATTGAACTTGTGGAGAACATAGAACATTCCTATGTAATTGTCTGTAACTGTAGTGTATGACTCTGTATGACTGATTTGATGTTTTCTTTTTTTTACGCTATTGTAGAGAATAATGGCATTGGAAGGAAACGAGACCCATCACATCCTCGTGTTTGTGGATGAAGCTGGCTTCAACCTGGCCAAGGCAAGACGGGGCGTAATACTATTGGCCACCGGCCATGGTGGATGTCCCAGGCCAGCGAGGGGGCGACACCCAGCATATCTTGCCCTCATGTTGATTTGATCCCTGAAAATGAGAGCGGTCTCGTAGGGCCTCACCTACCACAATATGTCATTGTATGGGACAATGTGAATTTCCACCGCGGCCCGCCCATCAGGGCTTGGTTCACTACTCATCCAAGGATGGTCATGGTGTTCCTACCACCTTACTCTCCTTTCCTCAATCCTATTGAGGAGTATTTCTCCGCTTGGAGGTGGAGAGTGTATGGAGCATCGGGCTCAAGATCAGAGGTCCCTGCTCCATGCAATGGACGCTATGCGTGTGAGGATATTACAGGAGATCAGTGTAGGGGATGGTTGCGACATGCACGCCGCTTTCTTCCCTCGTTGCATCGCAAGGGAGAATATACGCTGTGATGTGGACGTAGAATCTGTGGCCAGACAGACAGCAGCGTGTGGATGGCCAGGGAGGGTGAGGACAGCGACCAGTGAAGAACTGTTAGTTGTGAAACTCCAGCTTTATTTACAGCACTGTAGGCTGCATATAATTTTCATTGTTTTTTTGTTTGTGTGTTTATATTACAGCATATTATGCTGCATACATTTTCTTTTTACTCTGATGTATGGAAGTTACTTTATGTGTGTGAATGATAATGGTTACAATTTCCTTGGCAGTATGAGTGCAATGTGTGATGTCAAACCTTGGAGGCTACTCTTACCCTAAAATCCTATTTATTTTTTTTTCAGTTTTATACACAATTGTATTCTGTTAGCTAGACAAAAAACAGTACAGTAACCATTGTCAATGAAGGACTGGGCTAAGACTGAAAGGTGGTTACATGAGGGATATTTCAATGGTCCTCTCCCATAGTGACAAAACATTAAACATTTTGACTTGCAGTGCTTACACAATGCCAAAGGGACGAAGCATTTTGGGGGGCACTGACTGTTTAAATGAGAAGGAAATTTAGTTTTGACACATGCGTGAACTGTTTTGGGAGAGGTATGAGCTTTTGCAGGTGAACCATGGTGCTGTGCCGAACCATCCACGTTATTTTGGCTAAAGCACCAAGAGTGTTGAGAACGTCCGGTCTGTTTCAAGAAATGAGCCAAAGCAATTGAGAAGGATCTTTGCCATTTTCGTGGCACTGACTCCTTTATATGGGAAAGGAATTTAGTTTTGAAGCATGAGTGAACAGTTTTAGGAGAGATATGAGCTTTGCAAGTGAGCTATAGTGTTGTGCTGAACTGTAAGACTGTTTTGCCAAATGATCTTAGAGTTTTGAGAATGTAATTTCTGTTTCAAGAAATGAGCCAAACCAATGGAGAAAAACTGTAATACTGCACTATTTCCTTGATGATTAGTTTTAGTACCCAGTGCACAGTACTTCACAGCACGCCCCTCATTAAATATTTTCATGTTGATGGCTAAATGTGTGTGTGTGCGCGCATGTGTATGTGTGTGTCTGTGCATGTCTGAGTGTGTGCATGTGTGTGTCTGCAAAAATTGCATTAACCACAGTAAGTATACACCACGGTATATCACAAAAGCAAAAACCAATCCTCTGCTTACATATGACATAGATCCCATAAATGTAAAAAAGAAATGGCACTGTACAACTCCTATAACGATAAAAAGCAGCTTATGAGAGAAATTTCAATAACAAAACGGAACATCCTATCATTCTCATTTATACTCAGGAAATTGCAGGCTGACAGAGAAACATTGAATGCTCTATCTTGCCCCAGGTGCCTCTCTGTTTCTCTAAAGAAATTAATCATTTCAGGGACATACAGT
The DNA here is from genome assembly GCF_020615455.1 of Coregonus clupeaformis. Lineage (NCBI taxonomy): Eukaryota > Metazoa > Chordata > Actinopteri > Salmoniformes > Salmonidae > Coregonus > Coregonus clupeaformis. The sequence continues at coordinate 54,281 of NW_025534621.1, read as the reverse complement.
CCACAGCTATTTCCATCTGTGTGGTATCAGTCTGCTGGAACTGACGACAAGCTGATAAAGGATGTATGATTATGGTACAGAAAGACACATTAATAAACAATCTGTGGCAACAATCTTCCCTTTTCATTATTATGTGTTATATATATGCCCAACCACCAACCCATCCTAACAATCTTTTCAAGGGGAGACTGCCTGAGGCAATAGCCAGTGAGTAACAGATGCACGCACACACACTGGTAAACTACTAGTAAGCTCTGCCTTCATTGCTTAGTCCAGATGTCACAAATCTGCCTACAACTCTGCTCACGCCGAGACAGCAGCCTACCAGATGTCCAGTCAGTGTCGTGGAGATGGGGGGTGTGGAAATGTGAAAAGGCTGAAATAAATGCTTTCGAAAAGTAAGCAAATACAAAGAAATCGAATGAATCTCACTGCATCAAGCCAGCAAAAATACTTTGTAAAGAACAACCGCTGCTTGCAATAAACTCACAAGAAATACTTATGTTTGGTAAAAAAATAAAATAATTAAAGGCTTGCTTGGAATGTTTGAGGGACAGTTCGAGGGTGAAATGTTCACAACGACTTTCCAAACCACTCGTGAACATTCTAGAAGGTGGCTCGTGGTCATCATTAACATCTCAGGAGAACTGATTGTCGGCCACATCATCGGGGTCACTGTAAAGGTTGGACTGAGCTACCGCCTGTAGGTTGCCATGGTTACCATTGTTATCTCCGCTAACACCGGCATTGCCACGGCAGCTGGAGACGGCCTTTTTGATGCTGTTGGTCCTGGTGTTCACGCGGGAGAGGGTGCAACATGCTACCCTGGTGGCCGGATCGGGTGGCGGGTGTTGTTGGCTGCGCAACTCCTGCTCGCCATAGCTGGATACCCGGACGAACGGGCACCAACAGAACGCCCGCTGAAGCCCGCCTCGGAACCTGTATCCAAACCACAACCCAAAACCAGACAGACATACAATGAGTGCATGGTCAGATATTTCACATTTGAGAGGTGGTTAATGAATTCTAAAGAAGGTACACTGGTAGTTTTCTCATCTGGTCTTATTTATCTAGCCAGTGGTTGCCTAGGTTGTGTTCAGTAGGCACAAAGAAGAAAACATTTTTGAACAGAACATCTAAATTATTTATGGGAAAGGCTTATCTTCATCTTATGTTTTGGTTCCTACTGAACAGCACCAAGGTGCTGGATCCTACCTGCTGCTGAGGCAGCAGTAGATGATAGGGTTATACATGGTGGAGCCCATGGCCAGCCACAGCACTGACAGGTAGACCTGCTGGATGGATCCACCTCATCAGAGCCTTGTTGAGGCCCGGCACAATGAAGTAGACATGGTATGGCAGCCAGCAGAGGGCGAAGGTCACCACCACAATGATCATCATCTTCACCACCTGGTTAGGAAGGGGATAGTGGGAGGATGGGAGGAATAGAGAGACAGGGAAGGAAGGTGAGAAAAAGAAAAGAGGAGAGAGAGAGAGAGAGAGAGAGAGAGAGAGAGAGAGAGAGAGAGAGAGAGAGAGAGAGAGAGAGAGAGAGAGAGAGAGAGAGAGAGAGAGAGAGAGAGAGAGAGAGAGAGAGAGAGAGAGAGAGAAGAGAGATAGAGAGATAGAGAGATAGAGAGATAGAGAATAGAGAGATAGAGAGGGGATAGAGGAAGAGAGAGAGAGAGAGAGAGAGAGAGAGAGAGAGAGAGAGAGAGAGAGAGAGAGAGAGATAGAGAGAGATAGAGATAGAGAGAGAGATAGAGATAGAGAGATAGAGAGATAGAGAGAGGAAAAATAAAGTACATTGTCTCTGTGTAGCTCTGAGACAAGATGTCGATCAACAGTTGGTCAGCCACCTCATGCCAAGTTTCACAGAGTGCCTGATCTGAGATGGACAGAATGTTTGACGCCGAATATATAATCTCACAAGCTGGGCACTTGATTGATTAATCATCAGGTTGGCATTTTCATTCCGCGGAAGCCGCAGCAATCTAGGATATACTTTTTTCATCACAACAACCCCTTTCAAAACCGCCATTCACACAACCTCAAAAGACAATTGCTTAATTTACACAAAAATGGTCAGAACAACCATTGATGGTCCAACGTCCATACATTGGAGATGGTAGAGCCACAAAATAATTAGATGCATTCCCAACCTGTCAACCTAGAGCCATCACAAAGGAAGCAGCTCACTTCAAAGATCCTGTGAATTTCATGAACTGATTGAGTCATTTAAAATCCTCAAAGAGCATTTCAAACTTGAAATCAGATCGCTTTCGCAAAATAGTTGGAACTTTGTTGCCTTATATGGAGGAGTTCTGGAGAAGTTTCATCTGATAGAATTTGACTTTGTCTCTTTACACGAGACTACCTGAATATCAAAGCTCAGACACGCCTGAACCATGCAAACTGCACTTTGTCCGCCTTGTCAGCGAGGAAGATCTTTGTCCATGTATCCTCACTGTTGTGTTCGCTATTGTGTTACTACTGTGTCATCACTATAACAGGTACAGTAGGTAATCTCATGATATAGTCTAGTCAACTATACTATGCTCAGAATGTCATGTGACAAGATGGCTGCCAGCCATAGAGCAATAGTGATTGTGATCACCAATGAATGGTCAGTCTGTCAGTCAAACAGTCTGAGCTCAAAGAAACTCCTCAAAGCCTTTCACATAGATTCTATTCTGTCAGTTTACTCTTTAGATTTAACCTACATTCGCTAAACCTTTGAGATTCTCCATTGAGCATGCTTTTAGTCCAGCAGTATGCTTAATCTGTGTCTGGGAAACTAATGTGCAGTAGCATTGCATGCAAAGCACTAAATGGTGGAAAAGGCTTTACAGTGGCTTGCGAAAGTATTCACCCCCTTGGCATTTTTCCTATTTGGTTGCCTTACAACCTGGAATTAAAATTGATTCTTTGGGGTTTTGTATCATTTGATTTACACAACATGCCTACCACATTGAAGATGCAAAATATATTTTATTGTGAAACAAGAAATAAGACAAAAACTGAAAACTTGAGTGTGCATAACTATTCACCCTCCCAAAGTCAATACTTTGTAGAGCCACCTTGCAGCAATAACAGCTGCAAGTCTCTTGGGGTATGTCTCTATAGCTTGACACATCTAGGCCACTGTGATTTTTGCCGATTCTTCAAGGCAAAACTGCTCCAGCTCCTTCGTTGGATGGGTTCCGCTGGTGTACAGCAATCTTTAAGTCATACCACAGATTCTCAATTGGATTGAGGTCTGGGATTTGACTAGGCCATTCCAAGACATTTAAATGTTTCCTAAAAAAGTGTTGCTTTAGCATTATGCTTATGGTCATTGTCCTGCTGGAAGGTGAACCTCTGTCCCAGTCTCAAATCCCTGGAAGACTGAAACAGGTTTCCCTGAAGAATTTCCCTGTATTTAGCACCACTATAATTTCTTCAATTCTGACCAGTTTCCAGTCCCTGTTGATGAAAAAACATCCCCAGCTGATCTGCCAGCCACCATGCTTCACTGTGGGGATGGTGTTCTCGGGGTGATGAGAGAGTGATGAGAGGTGTTGGGTTTGAGCCAGACGTAGCGTTTTCCTTTGATGGCCAAAAAGCCCAACTTTAGTCTCATCTGACCAGAGTACCTTCTTCCATATGTTTGGGGAGAGTCTCCCACATGCCTTTTGGCGAACACCAAACGTGTTTGTTTATTTTGTTCTTTAAGCAATGGCTTTTTTTTCTGGCCATTTCCGTAAAGCCCAGCTCTGTGCAGTGTATGGCTTAAAGTGGTCCTAGGGACAGATACTCAATCTTCGCTGTGGAGCTTTGCAGCTCCTTCAGGGTTATCTTTGATATCTTTGTTGCCTCTCTGATTAATACCCTCCTTGCCTGGTCCGTGAGTTTTGGTGGGGTGGCCCACTCTTGGCAGGTTTGTTGTGGTGTCAGATTCTTTCTATTTTTTAATAATGGATTTAATGGTGCTCCGTGGGATGTTCAAAGTTTCTGATATTGTTTTATAACCCAACCCTGATCTGTACTTCTCCACAACTTTGTCCCTGACCTGTTTGAAGAGCTCGTTGGTCTTCATGGTGCCGCTTGCATGGTGATGCCACTTGCTTAGTGGTGTTGCAGACTCTGGGGCCTTTCAGAACAGGTGTATATATGCTGAGATCATGTGACACGTGGTCATCAGTAGCTCAATTGGTAGAGCATGGCGCTTGTAACGCCAGGGTAGTGGGTTCGATCCCCGGGACCACCCATACGTAAAAATGTATGCACACATGACTGTAAGTCGCCTCGGATAAAAAGCGCCTGCTAAATGGCATATTATTATATATTATACTTAGATTGCACACAGGTGAACTTTATTTAACTAATTATGTGACTTCTGAAGGTAATTGGTTGCACCAGATCTTATTTAGGGTCTTCATAGCAAAGGAATACCTGGAATAGTATAAAGTAATCCTTCTATTTAACTAATTATGTGACTTCTGAAGGTAATTGGTTGCACCAGATCTTATTTAGTGTCTCATAGCAAAGGAATACCTGAATAGTATAAAGTAATCTTCTAGGTTGCAAGGCACTGTATATCCCACAGATATAGACATCCTAAAGATTTAGATTAACAGTATGTCTCTGGGCTTGGTCATTTTAACACATTTACATATAATACGCGAAAAAATGCTAATATCAGGGATGCTGACTTGCATTGGTTTTGGGCCAAGAATGCAAAGTAAGTTAGCATTTGGAGATAGTGGCCATGTAAACAAAACCAAAGCATGGATTGACTATTTACCTTGTCCATAGACTGCTACAGGGTAAGGAAACTAATATGTCACTTTGTTATTTGGCCGAACTATCCTTTTAACTACCAAGTAGAAAAATAAATCCAAATACAGCAGTACTTCAGTCCCTTAAGGCTCGAAATGAATAGCCTTGATGTAGGAGCCCTGAAGTCAATCTCACTTTAGTGGAGAAGACTCACAGCTGGTGTTAGCCCTTCATCACAGACTAAGATAGTCCTAGCGGAGAACAACAACAAGGGCATCTGGACGATGAATGATTTGGTCGTGATTGCAGTCTGTTGGGGCACACATGAATACAACCCAAAAAAGGCTAAAACCATTAGACGACAGCTGCTTGGGTTAAACAAGTTAGGCTAAGTGAATTAATTAGAAGAAGGTGTTGTATAGAGTGGTTCATAGTTAATGTCTTCATGTATGAAAACATTCCAAAGCACTCTTCGGTTATGAAATCAGCATTTACATTCTTTAGCTTTTCGAAATGGTTTCACAGCTTTGACAAGGGATCACATTGAAATGCAGGTCAAACCTTATTCATTAACCTCCGACAGGGAAAGGATAATCAAGTGATCAATCAAGCTGTCAGTCACTTGTTTATGAACAACAACAATTAGGGATCTTATAATCAAGGATTAACTAGGCTCCACCTGCATCATCTTCTGGATGATTAATAATGTGGCATAAAGCTTATGAAGCAGTGGCATCTTTTGTATGTACAGTGTGTTTGGGACTCTGCATCTAATGACGAAGCAAACGTTGTCTGGTGGAATCCTCTCTGGAGCACTCAGAATAGGAGCTACACAAAGTAGGAGAAAGGTAACCATGACGTAAGACACAGCAGGTTACAGGTAGTTGACGCGAAACACTGGTGGTCTGCTGAAGCTGTCACAGCATGGTTAAATTGAGCTGGGTGGGAACAGATCGCTGACCTAATTAACAATTACTTTTCAACTAACCACAGAGTAGGACCTGATGGTTTGACAATGGGTGACATTCAGCCTAATGAACCTCTCACAGCCCTCATCTAGCTATGGTAAAAAGGGTTTGGCAGGGACGTTAATGGCAAATCCAGCAACAGGCTTATCAAAATGATGCAGTCATTTAGCAGATGCTTTTATCCTAAAATGACTTTAGTCTGTATTTGTGGCCCATTCAAACCCACTGAGCAATTGGAACTGTGTATAATGCAAGGTTCACTAACCTTCCTTCACTGCGTTGCTCAAACTAAATCAGAGATATCAAGCTTTATTGAGGTGCATTTCACAACAACAACAACAACAACAACAAAACTATAAAACAATCAAAAAAGAGAACCAGTTCTGAAATAAGATAAGAGCAAGTAACAACACCAAACATGTGCTGGTCCCGAGGTCAAATGTCAGACAGGATCACAGGTTACATCCCTGGATAAATCACTGTAAATGATTTCCGGCTTCATGGCCTCGCCTATTTCCAAAACAAAGAACCAGGTGTGCTGATCCCTCGTAATTGAGTGTAATCCCCATTAATAAAACAATAACAACCCTGAAATACAGACTGGGTTCCCTCACAGGGTGTCCTGGAATAATCCCATATCCCAATAATTCCCATATCTAGACCTGTCGTGTTGGGCGTTGCCTTTCTATAATCTGTGCTCCTGTAATGTTAAACCCACATCTGGCATAATAGATGTTAGTCACACGGGTTCAAATGACCTGAATCTTTATGGATAACTGTGGGGACCAGGGTTCGTATATATAAAGCATCTCAGAATAGGAGTGCTGATTTATGACCAGTTTTGCTTTTAGATCACAATGAATACGATAACATGGACAGGGGGAACCTGATCCCAGATCAGCACTCCACTCGGAGACGCTTGATACATACGGAGCCTGGACCCAAGCAAAGATGCATGATGAGATACACTGTGTCCAGTTAATGGAATGCATTGTAATCTCTAAAGAGGGAGACTAATCTCTGTTGTTTCCCCGCGTAATGCTGGATTACCTGATGGGTCTCCAAATCCAGTGGGGAACACAGAGAGATCTTTGTGCCATGTACAGGGTCAGCAATTTTTTCAATGGTATAGCTACATCAATTATTGTAATGACAATGTATTGGGTCAAACACTGAAAAACCCTCAAATCCACCAGAAGTGCCTGTTCAGTGTATTATTATTGTTTGCAGAAATTATTTTCAGAACCACATTTCTAAAAGGCCTACAGTATTCTAGTCCTCACACCAAATTAACTGGAGTGAATGAAACTAAGACAATTGGGACGCCCCCATGATTGTGCCAGTTAAAATGAATGGCTGAATCTACTGCATTCAATCAATGGTTGACACATTGGTTTCAAATGGATTACGTGCTTTACCAATGGAGTTGTATTTTTGCGTTACTTCCTCTTGGCTGTGAGCTGGCTGTGGTAGTTATCTGATGCTTCCCCTGGGATCTCTCCTCCCCACAGCGTCACCCCCACAATGGTGTAACGTGATACCCATTACCACTAGGGGCAGCACATACACCAGCACCGCCACAATGATATGATACCGTATACCAGAGAACGATAAATAGCTGTAAGAGGAAGGAAAAGCAGAGCATTCCTGTGAATGTAATGGAAAACATGGTAATTCTGCAGATTATATTTAATCTAATTCACATTTATATTCAGTAGTCTAGTTTGCTCTCCTCCTTAACTAGTCTGCACTGGTTGTGACAGTGATAGATAGATAGATAGATAGATAGATAGATAGATAGATAGATAGATAGATAGATAGATAGATAGATAGATAGATAGATAGATAGATAGATAGATAGATAGATAGATAGATAGATAGATAGATAGATAGATAGATATGTATGTATGTGTGTGTGTAGGAAATTCCCCTACTCATACGGACTGACTTTCCAATTACCCAATCACCACCCAGTTCTTCCTCCAGAAGCGGGACACTCACCACCTTAAATTAACTCACCTGTATGCAATCAATGTGGCAACCTGACAAACCTTCAGTTAATTCCAGTCTTTGTTGATACCCACAATTATTAAAGGATGCGTTTATTCAAAGTATACTGAACAAAAAATATAAATGCAACATGCAACAATTTGAAAGATTTTACTGAGTTACAGATCATATAGGAAATCATTCAATTGAAATAAATTAGGCCCATCTATGGATTTCACATGACCTGGAATACAGATATTCATTTGTTGGTCACAGATACCTTTAAAAAAATGGTGAGGGTGGATCAGAAAACTAATTAGTATCTGGTGTGACCACCATTTGCCTCATGCAGCGCAAACACATCTCCTTCGCATAGAGTTGATCAGGCTGTTGATTGTGGCCTGTGGAATGTTGTCCCACTCCTCTTCAATGGCTGTGCGTTGTTGCTGGATATTGGTGGGAAATGGAACACGCTCGTACACGCCAATCCAGAGCATCCCAAACATGCTCAATGGGTGACATGTCTGGTGAGTATGCAGGACATGGAAGAACTGGGCATTTTCAGCTTCCAGGAATCGTGTACAGATCCTACATGGGGACCTGCTGGGGCCTGCTGAAACATGAAGTGATGGCAGCAGATGAATGGCACGACAATGGGCCTCAGGATCTGGCCATGGTATAGTGCATTCAAATTCCATCGATAAAATGCAATTGTGTTTTGTCCGTAGCTTATGCCTGCCCATACCATAACCCCACCGCACCATGGGGCACTTGTTCACAACATTGACATCAGCAAACTGTTCCTCCACACGACGCCATACACGCTGTCTGCCATCTGCAGTTGAAACCGGATTAATGCATGAAGTGCACACTTCTCCAGCCGTGCCGGTTGCCATCGAAACTGAGCATTTGCCCACTGCAGTTGGTTAGGACGCCGAACTGCAGTCAGGTCAAGACCCCGGTGAGGACAACGAGCACGCAGATGAGCTTCCTGAGACGGTTTCGACAGTTTATGCAGAAATCCTTCAGCTGTGTAAACCTACAGTTTCATCAGCTGTCCAGGTGGCTGGTCTCAGACGATGAGGTGAAGAAGCCAGATGTTAAGGTCCTGGCTGGCGTGGTTGCACATAGTCTGTGGTTGTGAGGCTGTTTGACGTACTCGCCAAATTCTCTAAAACAACGTGGGCACATTACTACACATTTTAGAGTGACCTTTTATTGTGCCCGGCACAAGGTGCACCTGTGTAATGATCATGCTGTTTAATCAGCTTCTTGATATGCCACACCTGTCAGGTGGATGGATTATCTTGGCAAAGGAGAAATTATCACTAACATGTATGTAATATTTTTTTGAGAAAAAAACTTTTTGTTCATATGGAACATTTCTGGGAACTTTTATTTCAGCTCATGAAACATTGGACCAGCAACTTTACATGTCACATTTATATTTTTGTTCAGCATAAGTTTGTGCTCCTTTATCGTGACCTTTGATTTGAGCACATTTTATATGTTTGTTATGTGCCATTATTGATCGTATTCTTTGTTGGTATTAAGTAACTCCATTGCCTATGTATGTTTGTGTAGATATTGATATGTTACTTAGATCCTTTTTTCATATTGTAGTTACTTATTGAGTTTGAGTATAGGAGCCAAAAGTTTGCACGCCATCAAGGGTTTTTCTTTATTTTTACTATTTCTACATCAAAACTATGAAATAACACATATGGAATCATGTAGTAACCAAAAGTGTTAAACAAATCAAAAGATATGTTATATTTGAGATTCTTCAAATAGCCACCCTTTCCTTGATGACAGTTTGCACACTGCTTGGCATTCTCTCAACCAGCTTCACCTGGAATGCTTTTCCAACAGTCTTGAAGGAAGTTCCCACATATACTGGCTGCTTTTCCTTCACTCTGTGGTCCGACTCATCCCAAACCATCTCAATTGGGTTGAAGCCGGGGATTGTGGGAGGCCAGGTCATCTGATGCAGCACTCCATCAGCCTCCTGTCAAAAGCCCTTACACAGCCTGGAGGGGTGTTGGGTCATTGTCCGTTGAAAAACAGATGATTGTCCCACTAAGCCCAAACAAGATGGGATGGCGTATCGCTACAGAATGCTGTGGTAGACATGCTGGTTAAGTGTGCCTTGAATACTAAATAAATCACAGACAGTGTCACAGCAAAGCACCCCCACACCATAACACCTCCTCCTCCATGCTTTACGGTGGAAACTAACACATGCAGAGATCATCCGTTCACCCACACCCACGCCTCACCAGGACACAGCGGTTGGAACCAAAATTCCCCAATTTGCAGGTCTCTTCTTCTTATTGGTGTCCTTTAGTAGTGGTTTCTTTGCAGCACTTCGACCATGAAGGCCTGATTCACACAGTCCCCTCTGTGAAGCATTTATTTGGGCTGGTAACTCTAATGAATTTATCTCTGCAGCAGAGGTAACTCTGGGTCTTCCATTCCTGTGGCGGTTCAGAGTGCCAGTTTCATCATAGCACTTTATGGTTTTTACACACACTTGAAGAAACTTTCAAATCTCTTGAAATGTTCCAGATTGACTGTCCTCATGTCTTAAAGTATTGATGGACTGTCATTTCTCTTTTGCTTATTTGAGCTGTTCTTGCCATAATATGGACTTGGTCTACCTTGTCACAATACAACTGATTGGCTCAAACGCATGAAGAAGGAAAGAAATTCCACAAATTAACTTTTAAGAAGGCACACCTGTTAATTGAAATGCATTCCAGGTGAAGGCTGGTTGAGAGAATGCAAAGAGTGTGCAAAGCTGTCATCAAGGCAAAGGGTGGCTATTTGAAGAATCTCAAATAGAAAATATATTTTGATTTGTTTAACACTTTTTTGGTTACTACATGATTCCATGTGTGTTATTTCATAGTTTTGATGTAGAAAATAGTAAAAATAAAGAAAAACCCTTGAATGAGTAGGTGCGTCCAAACTTTTGACTGGGATTGTATGCGTTTGACTAGTGCCTGTATTATTGGCCATGTTAATTGCCTTACATCAGGAGCTCTCAACCCTGTTCCTGGAGAGCTACCCTCCTGTAGGTTTTCAATCCAACCCTAGTTGTAACTAACCTGATTCAGTTTATCAACCAGCTAATTATTAGAATCAGGTGCGCTAGATTAGGTTTGGAGCAAAAAATCTATGGGACGGTAGTTCTCCAGGAATTAGGGAAAGAGCCCTGCCTTACATTGATATGTAAAGTGATTTTATTGTTGATTCCTAGAGAAAACCATCCTTATCCTCGCAACATTCTTTAATCTATGAATAAACCAGGAATTAGCCCTTTTGAAGTGTACCTCCAACTCCCTAGTGTTCTTATTGCACACCACCACAGTAGCCCACACACAAACCATCAGCAGCAAGTTCACCTCAATATACAGTTTCATTTCCAACCAACCCAAAACTGTTTTCAGATCAGTGAAGATGAACAAGAGCAGGTGAGTAAAGGAAGCCACTTTATAATATTGAGATGCACCGGAGTGTCTCACTCACATGAAGGAGTCGTCCGAGGGCCGGGGCCAGGCCACGTAGCAGATGGTCCGGCGGGGGCAGGGTGCGGATGGTGGAGTAGAAGCAGAGGGGGAAGGCCAGCACCACGGCCAGCGCCCAGATACACACAATCACCACCTTGGTGGCTGTGGCTGACAGCCGGGGTTTCAGCGGGTGGATAATGGCCATGTACCTGCAGGGATGTCAAATCAAATCAAGTTTTATTTATATAGCACATTTTAGACATGAATGCGACTCAATGCGCTTAAAAGGAAAAAAAATTAAATAAAAAAACTATGAAAATAAAAACAGAAATATTTACTACACTACAAACATAACAGGATAAAAAACTAAAGAATAGCAATTAAAACTGAAAGACTAAAAAATCACCCTAAGGAAAAGCAAAGCTAAAAAGGTGTGTTTTAAGATATATTTTAAATATGTCCACAGTTTTGGCCCCTCTCAGGTTCTCTTGCAGGCTATTCCAGAGGCTGGGGGCATAGTAACTAAAGGCTGCCTCTCCATGCATCTTGGTCCTTGGCTTTGGGATAGTTAAAAGGCCAGTGCTAAAGGACCTGATGGACCTACTGGGTACATTATTCAAAAGCATGTCTGACATGTATTGGGGGTGCACAATTGTGGATTGATTTAAAAACCAATAGAAGAATCTTAAAATTAATTCTCAAACTCACAGGAAGCCAGTGCAGAGACTTTAAATCCGTGTAATGTGTGCTCTCCTTCTGGCCCGTGCTGCTGCATTCTTTATGTTTTGCAATTGGCCAATGGCTTTCTTGGGTAGATCAGACAGGAGAGCATTACAGTAGTCAGGCCTGCTTGTAATAAAAGCATGAATGAGTCTCTCTGTATCAGCCTGAGATAGAAACGGCCACACCTTGGCAATGTTCCTCAGGTGGTAAAAAGCTATTTTGGTCACATTCCTAATGTGTGATTCGAAATTGAGTTCAGAATGTAAAATGACACCTATGTTTTTTTATCTGGTGTTCTATCTTATTTGACTGTGAAATAAAATATGTGGCCAGATTCTGTGTGCTTTAGTAAGTACCTCGGTCTTGTCTTGATTTAGCTGGAGGAAGTTGTGAGCCATCCAAGTATTTAAATCACTAATACAGTCTAATAATTTATCTGTGGAGCTAAAATGTACTGGTGACACAGAAATGTAAAGCTGTGCATCGTCTGCATAGCAGTGAAAATCAATGTTGTGCTTTCTGATAACGCTGCCAAGGGGCAACATATATATAAACTGAACCCAAAATCGAACCTTGTGGAACGCCACATGGGATATGTATTTTCTCTGGGTTATGTTCACTAAGGGTGACAAAAAACTCTTGACCGGGTGAAATAGGTCCTAAACCAATTTAGAACTGGACCAGAGAGACCAACCCACCTCTCCAGTCTGTCTAGAAGGACATCATCATGCAGCACTTAAATCCAAGAGTACAAGGACAGAGAACTATTCGGCATCTGTGTTGGCTCTAAGATAATTTACCACTTTAACTTAGGCAGTCTCTGTGCTGTGGTGGGCAAGAAAACCAGATAGAATTTTTTTCAAAAATACAGTTCCCACTTAAAAAAGAGCAAAAACTATTTCTCCAGAATTTCTAAGAATGGAAGGTTGAGATTGGCGAAAATTGCTAAAAGCTGAAAGATCTAGATTACTTTTCTTCAGAAGGGATTTCAGAAGGGATCTCCATAGTGCCTTGCGTGGTACGCTGGCACATATCATCATACTTCTCATCAGGTCTTGTTTGACTGATACCCAGCCTAATGTTGGTCATCTTATCTCTGAAATACGCCACTAACTCATCACATTTAGAGGTTCATATAGTTTTGCGGGGGTAGGATTTATCAGGCCATCAATGGTCGAGAATAGCACTCTCAAATTATTCTGATTATTAATGATCAAGTTAGAGAAATGAGCCTGTCTGGCATTTCTAATTGCCTTGTTATATATGCCAAGTTGCTCTCTCAGACTATCATAATGGACCTGCAACTTGATGATCAGATAAAGCGTACGTAAACAATAGAGGATTTGTCAATAGAAAGCCCCTCTGTAATAATCAGGTCCAGAGTATGGCCACAGTTATGGGTGGGCCCAGTAACAAGTTGGATAAAGACCATAGAGCTCAAAATATTAATACATTCAATGGCCTTGGAGTCAGTCTCTTTGTCAACATGAATATTGAAATCGACCAACACAATGATTTTATTATTGTTCTCAAGGACAACATTTTACTTTTTTGTCATTTTAGCAGATGCTCTTATCCAGAGCGACTTACAGGAGCAATTAGGGTTAAGTGCCTTGCTCAAGGGCACATCGACAGATTTTTCACCTAGTCGGCTCGGGGATTAGAACCAGCGACCTTTTGGTTACTGGCACAACGCTCTTAACCACTAAGCTACCTGCCGCAGCTACCTGGGGCAGTGCTTTGGTGGCCTAAACAGGGTTATAGCCAGCACTGGTGGTTGACATTTAAACAGTATAGCATGATGCTCAAAAGACCCAAAGTTGCCAAATGAAATGTCCTTACAGCTGAGAGCACTAGTAAAAATGGAGGCTGTCCCCCCACCCTTTTTCCCTTTTGTGATAGAGTATGAAAAGCTGTAGTCCGGGGGGAGGCTACAATTAGAGCGGCACTACAGTCTGAAGACAGCCATGTTTCAGTGAGAAAGATGCAATCAAATTTGCGCTCAGTAATAAGGTAATTCACGAGAAAGGTTTTACTAGTGATTGCTCTAACATTTAAAAGTGTCATATTCAATGAGTTTGGGCCACTCTGCCCCTGGTGCATCTGCCTCGAGGTAACCAATGGAATAACAACCAAATTATTAACATTACAACCACATTTTTTCTCCAATCTATCAGAATGGTAAGATATGACAGTTTGTATAAACTCACTAAAAGGCGGCGTTAGAGGAACAGAAATTAGGTTACGCACAACAACCATAGTGCCATTTCTACGGGAGTTGATATGCTTTCCAAGTCTAACAGGGAGGACTGGAGCACTACCAGACCCTGTCCGTCAGTCTATAAAATGGTCTCTGAAACAGTTCAAGAGGTCAAAAGGTCAGTCAGGGGTGTGAAAGCAAAGATGGTGGATAAATGAAGATTTCTTACTCAGGCCGTTTACAATTAAAAAACATTGTCACAGTTCCGGTCTACTTAAGCGGTGGCTCTCCCATAGACACCAATGTGATCGCAGCTGTGTCTGGTCTACTTCATTGACTGTATATGACTTTTTTTTATTTTGAGTAGCGCTTATGCCCTGACTAAAGTTAATGCATACAATTTAGTATGCAGCACCCACTGGGTACACACTGGTTGAATCAACGTAATTTCCACATAATTTTAATGAAATTACGTTGAACCAACGTGGAATAGACGTTGAATTGACATCTGTGCCCAGTGTGGAAATGTCTTGTTGTACAACTGCATTCTTTATAAGCTCTCATTTGTATTTACAAAAATATATTTGGCGGTGGCTGTGTTTGATCAACTATAAAAGCGACAAAAAGAGGATGAGATGCGAGTGTTGTTTCTGTCTCGCTGGAGAGTTCTGAGTGTTGTCAAACATTGAGGCCTCCATTTTCCGAATTCAAGCTCCTCTTGACAAAAGCCAGACCGCAGTTTGAAATACTACGATGTCAAATCAAACAGTAAATGAAATACCGATCTTCTCTGGAGCAGTGTGTCTCTGTGTCTGTGCCCAATTTCAGATTGCTTTAACATATATTTACAGTATCTCAGGTACTCAAAACAAAGGATGCCCCATGTGGAGCTAGTTATGATTGATTGACTCTGACTCTTCCCAGTCTATCTTTAATTGGATTCAACAGTGCTGTTTGTTTGGTTTTCGGTAAACATAGATTCCATTTCCCCAGAACTTACTGCTAGACTGTCAGGTTTCATCCTCAGTCTCCCCTTACCTATTACCTTACCTTACCTTACCTTACCTTACCTTACCTTACCCTTACCCACCCTGCCTGCCTGCCTGCCTGCCTGCCTGCCTGCCTGCCTGCCTGCCTGCCTGCCTGCCTGCGTGAGTGTATACCTGTACTGAGTGTGTGCTCTGTCTTTGATTCTGTGTATCAAAGGCCCACAGTAGGCCTATAAGTAGTCAGGTCGTGCTCATGCCCAGGCAGATTAACTCCTTTGACTAACTTCAAAGTGAGATGAAAAGAGATGTTGGACTGTAGTCCTACTGTGCAGCACAACGTGTAAAGGTATAAGATTGACCTCCAGACACCTGGGGCCTCATTTATTTCTGTTTTGATGTTAAGGTTATAAAACAGTCATAAATAATTATTAGTAGGCTACTGTTATTTGAGTGAATTCCGAAAAAGTGGGACACTTTTTGCATTTCTGTCTACTGTAACCTCTTCACACATCTATCCAACACATTATACATTTCTGAAATCCTCAGATGTTTCTGTAGAGGTGTGAGCAGAATGTTTTTATCTTCAGCGTTGACTTAAAAAAAATCAAAAATCATGCCTATAGCGAGTGCCAAACACTGTCCGCACATTCTGCAAGATTGTCTATTGAACAATTTAAAAGATAAATGCTGTCTACAGCCCACACTTCTATGCAAAAGACAAATTGTTGTTCAATATTTTGTTTATCAATACATGATTGTGTTTCTATCTCCTGTCTTGATAAAGGCTCTGAGATTAAATAGGCTATGATGTCACGCTCCTATCGCACAGCAATACTGTAGCCTACCGTTACTGTCATAGGCTACCGGTCTATTTACTTTTGAGCATGGTTGGCTATTAAATGTGCGATGGATAAATGGTAGCCTAATATTTGTTATATAGAGGGAATAAACCAGTTATGTCTGAAAAGTAGAGACATGCCCTGTTATATGATTATGATTTAGGCCTATATAATAAATGTACATATAGGCTATTAGGCGAGATGCTGCTATGTAATCTTCTTACCAAGGCAAATGCATCTGTTTTATAAAGGCCTACGTTTTATTGTTTTCATTAGCCTACCATTATTATAATTCCTGTGCGTCAAACAACTCTATTTCCCCCAAAAATAACAACATTTGCTTGCAATTCAGTTGATCAACCAATAGAAGTTCTGAGTATGCATGGTCTTAGATATGCATGGAGATACACACTTTCCCATCAAGTTCAAAATGGATGGATACCAACTTTTGTAGGAAAACTGGCACACGCAAAATGTGTGTATTTTTCGTCCACATGCACCTTTGATAAATGAGGCCCCTGCAATGTTTCACCCCGAGAAGAAGCACAGCAGGGTAAATCCAGTGTGTGCTACAGGAGGGGGTCGCAGTTCTGGAGCGACCCACTAGGTGTCATCCTCCGACAACCTTAGGCACCTCCTCACTCACAGTCTGGACTAATAAGTATCCTATTGGTGTCACCTGTGTCTACCTGTTCACCTGTGTATTTATGCCCTCACTTCCCTTGCTCAGTTTTCTCTGTTAGTTTCTCTATGTCCAGCAGTACTACTCAGTGTCTGATTGGAGACCTATGTACAGGTACTTGAGAAGTGTTCCCCTGTTTCGTTATTTGTTTCAGTCGTAAGTAGTTTTCGGCTGTCAGACGGTTTTTGGAGACTTATTTGTCGCCTTTCTTTTTATCGTGATAAGTCCGTTTATTTTGTATTCTGGCTTCGGGACCACCAGTAAAGATCCTTGTTTCACCATCTCTGCCACTGCCACTGTATATCCTGCACATTTCTATATTTTAGTCATTTAGCAGACAATCTTATCCAGAGCGACTTACAGTAG
The DNA here is from genome assembly GCF_020615455.1 of Coregonus clupeaformis. Lineage (NCBI taxonomy): Eukaryota > Metazoa > Chordata > Actinopteri > Salmoniformes > Salmonidae > Coregonus > Coregonus clupeaformis. The sequence goes on along the minus strand of NW_025534621.1, from coordinate 37,252 downwards.
TGAGTGCATACATTTTCATACTAGTCCCCTGGGAATCGACCCCACAACCCTGGTGTTGCAACCGCCATGCTCTACCAAACTGAGCTACACAGGACTGCACCGCACCTGGGTCACACCCTCACACCAACTGTACACATGTGTATGCACACGTGCGTGTGTTTATGAGGGCAGCTTGCTCGCTCGTGTGTGTCTGTGTGTTGGTGTTAGTATAGTTTTCATATAAGCACTCTTGGCACTTAAAGCCATTATTTCACAGCAGGTACTGCATTTTAATTATTTAATCAGCACGTCCCTCCATAATGATAGGTTGGCTGCACAGTGGAGCTCATTAGACGTAATCTATCTCTTTTATACACCAACTAGTAATGCAATGCTTGATCAAATCCTCAAGAACCTTAATCGTTTTCTCATTTTAGGGCTGAAATGGCACCCTATTCCTTTATAGTGCAGTACTTTTGCCCATCACCCATAGGGCTCAAAAGTAGTGCAATATACAGTACAGGGAAAAAGGGTGCCATTTGGGATGCACATTGTGTCGCAGGATCTTTATTAGTTAGAATAGTGGATTAAAAGCTACATTCAGTTCATTCTCATTTTGAGAGAATGTAAGGAGAGGGTTGGTTTCCCATTTGTTTGTGTGTTTGTGTTAATGACCTGTATGCATACATGGCATGAATAACAGGCTATTATGATGCATGAACATGTTGGCATCTGAGCAATATCAGGTGCCTTGTTATATATACCATTAGGCCTACCTTTTTCTTATTTGATTTTAGGGTTTGATTATAGAATCAGTACATTAGGCTATTATACACTAAACCGGCCTAGCATTAAATAAATCATAATAAATTGTCACATTTAATATAGGCCAATACAATGCATTTCACCAAATGTAATAGAATGTATGAGATTGAAGTTGATGTCTCCAGAGCTCACCTGTCGACTGCTATTGCGCTCATTGAATAGATGCTTGAAAACACTGCTGTTACTGGGAAAAAGTTGTGGAACTTGCAGTATGATTCTCCAAAGTACCAATTGCCGTGAGCAGCATATATGAAATTAATCAACGTGTTGAACGCGGCCATTGAGGCGTCGGAGAAAGCCAAGTTGAGTAAAAAGTAGTTTGTCACGGTCCGCATCCTCTTGTGTGCCAATACGATCCAAATCACTATCAGGTTCCCAAAAACCGCCACGGCGAGCACAAGGCTGTACGCGACGGACCATAGCACGATGCGCCAAGGCGGTTGTACGAACTGATTTGTAAAGGTCCTAGTTGTGTTTGATCCATTGCTTGCCGCAGCCATTCCCTAGTCTCCCTGCCGAGATTTACTTGGATTCAATGCCTGGAGGTGGCAGCAGTTGCATTGGCACACACCTCTTCATTTATATTTCTGTTCCCAGTACAGAGCCAACGCGTTTGGGAGCAGTTGACACTTGAGGTGCGCGGAACTTCTTGATCTATAGGATAGGCTACTACTTAAATAGGATACCGATAATATTCTAACGGTTCTTTGGAAACAGAGATTGTCCTTTGTTTTGCTCCGCATAAGTGAACGTATCCTAGAGCTCTGGGCAGCAGTAGGATCAAAAGGGATTGACTGTGCTGAGTCGTGCGCTGCGCATAGTGAATCAATCAGGTGGTGTTCCATTAAATTCCACACATCACACTCCACTCCCCTTTCTAATAACATCCTCAGTCATTCACTGGAATGCATCTGCAACTGCGCAGCACTTTGAAAACTGTAGATAATTCAGCTACGCTTCCATACAAATGAGACATAAACATATGGCAAGCATGGAATTTGATGGCAAGTCACTTATAAATGCTTACATAATCATGATAAACGACATGCACGCATCAGGCACTGATTAAAGCCTGCCGCATCTGTCGACTCCATTTCAATCATGGGACATCTCCGTGTTCAAATGGGCTTTGTCATTGTCACTGCAAGCATTAAGAATATAAGTTGATTGACTAAGTTGAATAAACATTGATATTTGATATAGGTGTCTAGCATCTCCAAAATGTGTTGTTTTTACCCTAAATAACTCTCTTAATTCCCAAGATTGATTTTCAATAAATGGATCTGTCAAGACCCTACCACCAAAATGATTTGAGTTCCCAATAGGCCTTTATCAACCTTTTCCGGATGGACTGACTCTATGATCCTAATGCACTCATTCAAATCAATCAATCAAACTTTCAGCGTACCAAACCAATATGTAGTTTTGAAGCTTCAGCTTTGGAGTTCTTGCTCCATTGTGACTGAGCAACTTGTATCTCATAGTAAAAGTCACAATCTGAATACTACACAGCCCCCCTCAGTATAACACAGCATCCAAACCACCAAGCATCATCATTTGTGTCACCTAAGCAGTGTAGAAAGGACAGTGAGGGTTCATCCCAAACGGCACCCTATTCCCATTATAGTGCATTACTTTGGGGGCACTGGTCAAACGTGGTACACTATATAGGGAATAGGGTGCTATTTGGGACACACCCAGGGGCAGGTGGGGAAGTGCCTTTTATCCACTAATTCACATGCTCAGTAGAATAGGTATAAAAGATTGTGGTGGATCCCACACCGATGTAAAGCCATTAATGTCCCCGACCACAGGTGTTCACTGCAGAGCGAGTCAGGCCAATTAGGCTTCTCTCTCCCCTTCTCCTGGTGGGTTCCCCTAGCAATTATGCAGGATTACACCTGATGGGTTCCCATGTGCCCCTTTTAATGAGTCACATAACAGTCTGCGCTCCTTCCTAGCTGGATTACTTATGGGGAGCTGTAAGGGACATTTTCTGGTGGTGTGGGAATACAGTGGGGTGACTTGCGCACACCCACACCACAAAAACACACACACACACACACACACACCCACACAGAGTCAGGGGCTCGGAGAGTCATCCGATATTCGTTGTCTGCAGGCATCCTTGTCTCCGCCATCACCATAACAATGGGAGTCATTGTCACAAAGGTGGAAAGGCAGGCAGGAGGATGCGAGATCAGGTGGGTGTCACGATCGTCGTATGGAGTAGACCAATGCGCAGCGTTAGTTGCGAACATACTGAACTTTATTATCTTTAGTGATAATAACAACAACAAAACAATAAACGAAACGTACAGTCCTACGGTCTAACACAACAAACCAAACGGAAACAAGATCCCACAAACACAAAGGGAAAACAGACAGTTTAAATATGGCTCCCAATCAGAGACAACCCGCAACAGCTGACACTCGTTGCCTCTGATTGGGAGCCACTCTAACCAACATAGAAATACAATAACTAGACACTCAAACACAGCACACAAACACAATGAATCTACACACCCTGGCTCAACATATAGAGTCCCCAGAGCCAGGGTGGACAGTACCCTCAGGCGCGGACTGCGACCGCGCCTCACCAAAAAACAAACCAGGGAAATCTGGGTGGGCATTCCTCCTCGGAGGCGGATTCGGCTCCGGGCTTGACCACCACCCTCACGTAGGCCCTGGTCTGTCTGGCCCCCTGGCTGGAGCTGGACTGGACTCAAGGAGCGGATTGCTTAAGCTCCGGGAGCAGCTGACCGTACCTGACCAGGCACCGGTGACCCAGGCACGGGTTGTGCCGACTGACGACGCCCACCCCTGGCTTGGCGTGGATCAGGAACCGGCCGGACCGGCTGACGATGCGCACTCCTAGCTTGGTGCGTGAAACAGCTACGGTCCGGACCGGGCTGACGATCGCACTCCGCCTGGCTTGGGCGTGGAGCAGCAACGCCGGACCGGGCTGACGATGCGCACCTCGGCTTGGTGCGTGGGCCGAACGGGCCTTACCGCTGACGATCGCGACCCCTGGCTTGGTGCGTGGAGCCGAACGGCCTTACCGGGCTGACGCACTCGCACCCGGCTTCGGTGCGTGGAGCAGCAACGGGTCGGACCGGCTGACGATGCGCACCTGGCTGGTGCGTGGAGCCGAACGGGCCTTACCGGGCTGACGACTCGCACCCCTGGCTTTGTGCGTGGGGAGCAGCAACGGCCTTACCAGACTGACGTCTCGCACCCCTGGCTTAGTGCGAGTAGCAGGAACAGGCCGGGCCGGAGCTGGCGAGCGCGCACCGTAGGCTTGGTGCGAGTGGCAGGAACAGGCCGGGCCGGGCTGGCGACGCGCACCGTAGGCTTGGTGCGAGTAGCAGGAACAGGCGGGCTGGCGACGCGCACCGTAGGCTTGTGCGAGTAGCAGGAACAGGCCGGGCCGGGCTGGCAACGCCACCGTAGGCTTGGTGCGAGTGGCAGGAACAGGCCGGGCCGGTGGCGACGCACACCGTAGGCTTGAAGTGCGAGTGTCAGGAACAGGCCGGGGGCCGGGCTGGCGACGCGCACCGTAGGCTTGGTGCGAGTGGCAGGAACAGGCCGGGCCGGGCTGGCGACGCCGCACCGTAGGCTTGGTGCGAGTGGCAGGAACAGGCCGGGCCGGCTGGCGACGCGCACCGTACACGCATGCGAGGGGCAGGAACAGGCCGGGCAGGGCTGGCGACGCCGCACCATACACTGGTGCGAGAAGCTAGAACAGCCCGGGCCGGGCTGGCGACGCGCACCGCACACTTGGTGCGATGGGCAGGAACAGGCCGGGACCGTACTGGGAACACACACCACTGGCCTTAAACGGGGATCAGGAACGGGCCGGACCGGACTGGCAATACACCTCAGTACCTCTCGCCGCGCCTCTACATCTTCCTTCCCTCTTCTCACCAATGGCTCGTAACCTGGTGGCCTTCTGATCGCCCCTTGTCTGCCTCCATCAGCCGTTTTGGGTGCCTCTCTCCGTCCGACGACGACACTGATTACGCCGTTGCTCCTCTCTCCGTCGCGCCTCTACCGTCTCCCTCCATGGCCGCGATCCATCCCGGCCTGGATTTCCCTCCCAGGTCAGGACCCCTGCCCGTCCAAGATCTGCTCCCACGTCCAGGCTGCCTGCTCCTGGACACGCTGTTGGTCCTGGTATGGTGGGATCTTCTGTCACGATCGTCGATGGAGTAGACCAATGCGCAGCGTTAGTTGCGAACATACTGAACTTTATTATCTTTAGTGATAATAACAACAACAAAACAATAAACGAAACGTGCAGTCCTACGGTCTAACACAACAAACCAAACGGAAACAAGATCCCACAAACACAAAGGGAAAACAGACAGTTTAAATATGGCCCCAATCAGAGACAACCGAACAGCTGACACTCGTTGCCTCTGATTGGGAGCCACTCTGGCCAACATAGAAATACAATAACTAGACACTCAAACACAGCACACAAACACAATGAATCTACACACCCTGGCTCAACATATAGAGTCCCCAGAGCCAGGGTGTGACAGTGGGAACATGCTAACTAATTAGACGGCAGATATGTGTGTGAATAACAGACACAACTCCACCGGAGAAGATGTCTGCCGTTTTACAGCCCTCTAACCAATTGTACTATTATGTGTGTTTTTCCGCATTATTTGTAATTTATTTTGTACATAATGTTTCTACCATCGTCTCTTATAACCAAAAAGAGCTTCTGGATACAGTATCAGGACAGCGATTACTCACCTCGTATTGACGAAGATTTTTTTCTTCAACGAGGCGGCCGCAAAGGATATCCTACAGACACCCGACAAGGCCCAAATCCCCATCATTCGCATGAGAAAGAGACTGAGATATCGTGGACGTAGGTAGGGGGTGCCTTGTAAGATCCGACGGCGAGCGAGCAAACTGCCTCCCCATCAATCCCTATTAGCCAACCTTCAATCATTTGAGAATAAATTGGATGACCTAAGATTAAGGTTATCCTACCAATGGGACATTAAAAACTGTAATATCTTATGTTTCACGAGTTGTGGCTGAACGAGGACATGGACAACATACAGCTAGCGGCTACGCTACATCGGCAGGATAGAACGGCTGACTCCGGTAAGACAAGGGGTGGCGGTCTGTGTATATTTGTAAACAACAGCTGGTGCACAAAATCAAATACTAAGGAAGTCTCGAGGTTTTGCTCGCCTGAGGTAGAGTATCTTATGATAAGCTGTAGACCACACTATTTACCAAGAGAGTTTTCATCTATATTTTTCATAGCTGTCTATTTACAACCACAAACCAATGCTGTCATTAAGATTGCACTGAATGATCTGTATAAGGCCATTAGTGAACAGGAAAACGCTCATCCAGAGGCAGCGCTCCTAGTGGCCGGGGACTTTAATGCAGGGAAACTTAAATCCGTTCTACCTAATTTCTACCAGCATGTTAAATGTGCAAAAAACTCTAGACCACCTTTACTCCACACACAGAGACGCATACAAAGCTCTCCCTCGCCCTCCATTTGGCAAATATGACCATAACTCTATCCTCCTGATTCCTGCTGATAAGCAAAAACTAAAGCAGGAAGCACCAGTGACTCGGTTAATAAAAAAGTGGTCAGATGACGCAGATGCTAAGCTACAGAACTGTTTTGCTATCACAGACTGGAACATGTTCTGGATTCTTCAGATAGCATTGAGGAGTACACCACATCAGTCACTGGCTTCATCAATAAGTGCATCGATGATGTTGTCCCCACAGTGACCGTACGTACATACCCCAACCAGAAGCCATGGATTACAGGAAACATCCGCACTGAGCTAAAGGGTAGAGCTGCCGCTTTCAAGCGAGCGGGACTCTAACCCGGACGCTTATAAGAAATTCCGCTATGCCCTCCGACTAATCATCAAACAGGCAAAAGATTCAATACAGGACTAAGATAATCGTACTACACGGCTCTGACGCTCGTCGGATGTGGCAAGGCTTGAAAACTATTACAGACTACAAAGGGGAAGCACAGCCGCGAGCTTCCCAGTGACACAAGACTTCCAGACGAGGCTAAACCACTTCTATGCTTGCTTCGAGGCAAAGGCAACACTGAAGCATGCATGAGAGCACCAGCTGTTCCGGATGACTATGTGATCACGCTCTCAGTAGCCGATGTGATTAAGACTTTTAAGCAGGTAAACATTCACAAGGCCGCAGGGCCAGACGGATTACCAGGACGTGTATTCCGAGCATGTGCTGACCAACTGGCAAGTGTCTTCACTGACATTTTCAACATGTCCCTGACTGAGTCTGTAATACCAACATGTTTCAAGCAGACCACCATAGTCACCGGCCCAAGGACACTAAGATAACCTGCCTAAATGACTACCGACCCGTAGCACTGACGTCTGTAGCTATAAAGTGCTTTGAAAGGCTGGTCATTGCTCACATCAACACCATTATCCCAGAAACCCTAGACCCACTCCAATTTGCATACCGCCCCAACAGATCCACAGATGATGCAATCTCTATTGCACTCCACACTGCCCTTTCCCACCTGGACAAGAGGAACACCTCCACGTGAGAATGCTATTCATTGACTACAGCTCAGCATTCAACACCATAGTGCCCTCAAAGCTCATCACTAAGCTAAGGATCCTGGGACTAAACACCTCCCTCTGCAACTGGATCCTGGACTTCCTGACGGGCCACCCCAGGTGGTGGGGGTAGGTAACAACACATCAGCCACACTGATCCTCAACACGGGGCCCTCAGGGTGCGTGCTCAGTCCCCTCCTGTACTCCTGTTCACCCATGACTGCATGGCCAGGCACGACTCCAACACCATCATTAACTGCCGACGCACACAAAGTCTAGGTCCAAAAGACTTCTCAACAGCTTCTACCCCCAAGCCATAAGACTCCTGAACAGCTAATCGGCTACCCAGACTATTTGCACTGTCCCCCCCAACCCCACCCCATCTTTTTACGCTGCTGCTACTCTGTTAATTATTTATGCATAGTCACTTTAACTCTACCAACATGTACATATTACTTCAACTACCTCAACTAGCCAGTGCCCCCGCACATTGACTCTGCACGTTAGCAAAACGTTAGGAACACCTGCTCTAACAATGACAGACTGACCAGGTGAATCCAGGTGAAAGCTATGATCCCTTATTGATGTCACCTGTTAAACCCACTTCAATCAGTGTAGATGAAGGGGAGGAGATGGGTTAAATAATTATTTTAAAGCCTTGAAACAATTGAGACATGGATTGTGTATGTGTGCCATTCAGAAGAATGGTCAAGACAAAATATTTAAGTGCCTTTGAATGGGGTATGGTACTAGGTTCCAGGTGCACCGGTTTGAGTGTCAAGAACTGCAACGCTGCTGGGATTTTCACGCCAACAGTTTCCCGTGTGTATCAAGAATGTTCCACCACCCAAAGGACATTACATTTTAGTCATTTAGCAGACGCTGTTATCAGAGCAATTAGGGTTAATTGCCTTGCTCAAGGGCACATCGACAGATTTTCCACCTAGTCGGCTCAGGGATTAGAACCAGAAACCTTCAGGTTACTGGTACAACGCTCTTAACCACTAAGCCACCTGCCGAGCTTGACATCCAGCCAACTTGACACAACTGTGGGAATCATTGGAGTCAACATGGGCCAGCATCCCTGTGGAATGCTTTCAACACCTTGTAGAGGTGTATATATAAGTATTATTATATTATCAGAAATGTCACCATTCCATTTCATTGGTCCCCAGAAATCACTTAGATCTTTGCAGCTCTACTGCCCCCATGTGGTTTAAAGTGGCATCACTGCAGAAGAGTACACTGTATTAGTCCAATATGTCCTTATCTCTCCTTATCAGGGCTGCCAGCAAACGTGTGGTGAGCAGACATTTGCTGGAGTTTGTGGCTGAAGTGACTTTACGCAGCAGGTTAGGTGAACAATTGTATTTGTCACATGCACCGAATACAACAGGTGTAGTAGACCTTACCGTGAAATGCTTACTTACAAGCCCTTAACCAACAATTCAGTTTTAAGAAAAATAAGAGTTAAGAAAATATTTACTAAATCAACTAAAGTAAAAAGAAAGTATCACAATAAAATAACAATAACGAGGCTATATACAGGGGGTACTGGTACCGAGTGATTGTGCGGGGGACAGGTTAGTCGAGGTAATTGAGGCAATATGTACATGTAGGTAGGGGGTAAAGTGACTATGCATAGATAATAAACAGCGAGTAGCAGCAGCGTAAAAGAAAACAGGGGTCAATGCAAATAGTCAGGGTAGCCATTTGATTAACTGTCCAGCAGTCTTATGGATTGGGGGTAGAAGCTGTTAAGGAGCAGGTTAGGATAATTAACTTAGCAGGTTAGAAGGTTAGAACATGGTTTAGCTGAAATGCTACAGTTGGGTCCCCTGACTCAACAACTACAGGAGCTGTACTCCATCTAGCCACAACTGTAAGAAGCCATCAGTTCCAGATACCATCAGTATCATAACACCCCAACACTTTTCAATACGTTTTTTGCATGTACTGTTTTATTGCCTGACTTGCCTTGCCTTGTGATTAGTCAACTAGCACACAATTATTAGCCTATGTCCTCCTCATCAGAGTGCTGCAGGTTATGTGTGTGTATGAGGCACCGTCCCACAACCGCAGGGCTCCAGAGGGTGAGTGCGGTCAGCCCAACGCATCATCAGGGGCACTCTGCCTGCCCTCCGGGACATCTACAGCACCCGGAGTTACAGGAAGACCAATAAGATCATCAAGGACCTCAGCCACCCAAGGCATAGCCTGTTCACCCAGCCACCCGAGGCACGGCCTGTTCACCCAGCCACCGAGGCACGGCCTGTTCACCCAGCCACCCGAGGCACGGCCTGTTCACCCAGCCACCCTAGGCACAGCCTGTTCACCCAGCCACCCGAGGCACAGCCTGTTCACCCAGCCACGAGGCACGGCCTGTTCACCCAGCCACCCAAGGCACAGCCTGTTCACCCAGCCACCCAAGGCACAGCCTGTTCACCCAGCCACCCAAGGCACGGCCTGTTCACCCAGCCACCCAAGGCACAGCCTGTTCACCCAGCCACCCAAGGCACAGCCTGTTCACCCAGCCACCCAAGGCACGGCCTGTTCACCCAGCCACCCAAGGCACGGCCTGTTCACCCAGCCACCCAAGGCACGGCCTGTTCACCCAGCCACCCAAGGCACGGCTCTGTTCACCCAGCCACCCAAGGCACAGCCTGTTCACCCAGCCACCCAAGGCACGGCTTTCTGTTCACCCAGCCACCAAGGCACGGCCTGTTCACCCAGCCACCCAAGGCACGGCCTGTTCACCCAGCCACCCAAGGCACGGCCTGTTCACCCAGCCACCCAAGGCACAGCCTGTTCACCCAGCCACCCAAGGCACAGCCTGTTCACTCAGCCACCCAAGGCACAGCCTGTTCACCCAGCCACCCAAGGCACGGCCTGTTCACCCAGCCACCCAAGGCACAGCCTGTTCACCCCGCTACCATCTAGAAGGAGGAGTAGTACAGGTCCATCAAAGCTGGGGCTGAGATACTGATGAACAGCTTTTATTTCCAGGTCTTCAGACTGTCAAACAGTCAACAGTACCCTGGCTTTAGTCATTATTACTAGCGGGCTACCACTCTGTACTCTACCCTGCACCTAGAGACTGCTTTGCCCTATGTACATAGAGTAATTGAATACTGGTCACTTTAATAATGTTTACATACTGTTTTACCCACTTCATATGTATATACTGTATTCTAGTCATGGCTCATCCTATATAACTACAGCTGCACAACTTTTCTATTCATATACTGTTTATATACACTACCGGTCAAAAGTTTTAGAACACCTACTCATTCAAGGGTTTTTCTTTATTTTTACTATTTTCTACACTGTGAAATAAAATAATGAAGACATCAAAACTATGAAATAACACATATGGAATCGTAGTAGCCAAAAAGTGTTAAACAAATCAAAATATATTTTATTTTGAGATTCTTCAAATAGCCACCCTTTGACTTGATGAAAGCTTTGCACACTCTTGGCATTCTCTCAACCAGCTTCACCTGGAATGCTTTTCCAACAGTCTTGAAGGAGTTCCCCACACATGCTGAGCACTTGTTGGCTGCAACCATCTCAATTTGGTTGAGGTCGGGGGATTGTGGATGCCAGGTCATCTGATGCAGCACTCCATCACTCTCCTTCTTGGTAAAATAGCACTTACACAACCTGGAGGTGTGTTGGGTGATTGTCCTGTTGAAAAACAAATTATAGTCCCACTAAGCCCAAACCAGATGGGATGGCGTATCATTGCAGAATGCTGTGGTAGCCATGCTGGTGAAGTGTGCCTTGAATTCTAAATAAATCACAGACAGTGTCACCAGCAAAGCACCCCCACACCATAACACCTCCTCCTCCATGCTACGGTGGGAAATACACATGCGGAGACATCCGTTCAACCACACCGCTCTCACAAAGACACGGGCGGATGGAACCAAAAATCTCCAATTTGGACTACAGACCAAAGGACACATTTCCACCGGTCTAATGTCCATTGCTCATGTTTCTTTCCCCAAGCAAGTCTCTTCTTCTTATTGGTGTCCTTTAGTAGTGGTTTCTTTGCAGAAATTCGACCACAAAGGCCTGATTCACACAGTCTCCTCTGAACAGTTGATGTTGAGGTGTGTCTGTGACTTGAACTCTGTGAAGCATTAATTTGGGCTGCAATTTCTGGGAGGCTGGTAACTCTAATGTACTTATCCTCTGCAGCAGAGGTAAATCTGGGTCTTCATTCCTGTGGCGGTCCTCATGAGAGCCAGTTTCATCATAGCGCTTGATGGTTTTTGCACTGCACTTGAAGAAACTTTCAATGTTCTTGAAATTGTTAGTATTGACTGACCTTCATGTCTTAAAGTAATGATGGACTGTCGTTTCTCTTTGCTTATTTGAGCTGTTCTTGCCATAATATGGACTTGGTCTTTTACCAAATAGGGCTATCTTCTGTATACCCCACTACCTTGTCACAACACAACTGATTGGCTCAAACCAATTAAAAAGGAAAGAAATTCCACAAATGAACTTTTAAGAATGCACACCTGTTAATTGAAATGCATTCCAGGTGACTACGTCATGAAGCTGGTTGAGAGAATGCCAAGAGTGTGCAAAGCTGTCATCAAGGCAAAGAGTGGCTATTTGAAGAATCTCAAATATAAAATATATTTTGATTTGTTTAACACTTTTTTGTCACATGATACCATATGTGTTATTTCATAGTTTTGATGTCTTAACTATTATTCTACAATATAGAAAATAGTAAAAAATAAATAAACCCTTGAATGAGTAGTTGTTCTAAAACTTGTGAACGGTAGTGTATATATATACACTACCTTTCAAAAGTTTTGGGTCACTTAGAAATGTCCTTGTTTTCAAATTTTTTTTTTTCCCCCATTAAAATAACATCAAATTGATCAGAAATACAGTGTAGACATTGTTAATGTTGTAAATGGCTATTGTAGCTGGAAATGGCTGATTATTTATGGAATAAGGCCAGTTTTATTGCTTCTTTATTCAGCACAACAGTTTTCAGATGTGCTAACATTATTGCAAAAGGGTTTTCTAATGATCAATTAGCCTTTTAAAATGATAAACTTGGATTAGCAAACACAACGTGCCATTGGAACACAGGACTGATGGTTGCTGATAATGGGCCTCTGTACGCCTATGTAGATATTCCATTGCAAATCAGCCGTTTTCCAGCTACAATAGCCATTTACAACATTAACAATGTCTACACTGTATTTCTGATCAATTTTATGTTATTTTAATGGACATAAATTAAACAAGGAAATGTCTATGTAACCCCAAACTTTTGAACGGTAGTGTGTATATATATATATATATATATATATATATATATATATATATATGCACTGAGTGTACAAAACATTAGTAACACCTTCCTAATATTGAGTTGCACACCCTTTTGCCCAATTTATCGGGCATGGACTCTACAAGGTGTCGAATGCACTCCACAGGGATGCTGGCCCATGTTACAGGAGGGTCGCAGTTCCGGGAGCGACCCACTAGGTGTCATCATCCGACAACCTTAGGCACCTCCTCACTCACAGTCGGGACTAATCAGTACCCTATTGGTGTCACCTGTGTCTCTCGGTTCACCTGTGTATTCATGCCCGCACTTCCCTGTGTTCCCTTGCTCAGTTTACTCTGCTAGTTTCTCTATGTCCAGCAGTATTACTCAGTGTCTAATCGGAGATCTATGTACAGGTACTTGAGAAGTGTTCTCCCTGTTTCGTTATTTGTTTCAGTCGTAGGTAGTATTAAGTATTTTGGCTGTCAGACGGTTTTTGGATACATACAGTGGGGAAAAAAAAGTATTTAGTCAGCCACCAATTGTGCAAGTTCTCCCACTTAAAAAGATGAGAGGCCTGTCATTTTCATCATAGGTACACGTCAACTATGACAGACAAAATTAGGAAAAAAAATCCAGAAAAATTACATTGTAGGATTTTAATGAATTTATTTTGCAAATTATGGTGGAAAATAAGTATTTGGTCAATAACAAAAGTTTCTCAATACTTTGTTATGTACCCTTTGTTGAAAATGACACAGGTCAAACGTTTTCTGTAAGTCTTCACAAGGTTTTCACACACTGTTGCTGGTATTTTGGCCCATTCCTCCATGCAGATCTCCTCTAGAGCAGTGATGTTTTGGGGCTGTCGCTGGGCAACACAGACTTTCAACTCCCTCCAAAGATTTTCTATGGGGTTGAGATCTGGAGACTGGCTAGGCCACTCCAGGACCTTGAAATGCTTCTTACGAAGCCACTCCTTCGTTGCGGGCGGTGTGTTTGGGATCATTGTCATGCTGAAAGACCCAGCCACATTTAATCTTCAATGCCCTTGCTGATGGAAGGAGGTTTTTACTCAAAATCTCACGATACATGGCCCCATTCATTCTTTCCTTTACACGGATCAGTCGTCCTGGTCCCTTTGCAGAAAAACAGCCCCAAAGCATGATGTTTCCATCCCCATGCTTCACAGTAGGTATGGTGTTCTTTGGATGCAACTCAGCATTCTTTGTCCTCCAAACACGACGAGTTGAGTTTTTACCAAAAAGTTCTATTTTGGTTTCATCTGACCATATGACATTCTCCCCAATCCTCTTCTGGATCATCCAAATGCACTCTAGCAAACTTCAGACGGGCCTGGACATGTACTGGCTTAAGCAGGGGGGACACGTCTGGCACTGCAGGATTTGAGTACCTGGCGGCGTAGTGTGTTACTGATGGTAGGCTTTGTTACTTTGGTCCCAGCTCTCTGCAGGTCATTCACTAGGTCCCCCCGTGTGGTTCTGGGATTTTTGCTCACCGTTCTTGTGATCATTTTGACCCCACGGGGTGAGATCTTCGCGTGGAGCCCTAGATCGAGGGAGATTATCAGTGGCCTTGTATGTCTTCCATTTCCCTAATAATTGCTCCCACAGTTGATTTTTTCAAACCAAGCTGCTTACCTATTGCAGATTCAGTCTTCCCAGCCTGGTGCAGGTCTACAATTTTGTTTCTGGTGTCCTTTGACAGCTCTTTGGTCTTGGCCATAGTGCAGTTTGGAGAGTGACTGTTTGAGGTTGTGGACAGGTGTCTTTTATACTGATAACAAGTTCAAACAGGTGCCATTAATACAGGTAACGAGTGGAGGACAGAGGAGCCTCTTAAAGAAGAAGTTACAGGTCTGTGAGAGCCAGAAATCTTGCTTGTTTGTCGGTGACCAAATACTTATTTTCCACCATAATTTGTAAATAAATTCATAAAAAATCCTACAATGTGATTTTCTGGATTTTCTTTCCTCAATTTGTCTGTCATAGTTGACGTGTACCTATAATGAAAATTACAGCCCTCTCTCATCTTTTTAAGTGGGAGAACTTGCACAATTGGTGGCTGACTAAATACTTTTTTCCCCACTGTATTTGTTCCGCCTTTCCTTTATCGTGATAAGTCCGTTATTTTGAATTTTGGCTTCGAGACCACCAGTAAAGATCCTTGTTTCACCATCTCTTTCCTACTGCCTACTGTATATCCTGCACCACATGGGTTACACCTCACCCCAACCCTTAGAGGCCCTTGTTTATTTATTTATATTCCAGACTCTGTCATTGCTCCTCTTATATTTATTTGTTTTTACTTTTTGATTATGTGTGTATTGTTTTGATTGCTAGGTTTTACTGAACGTTGGAGATAGAAACATGAGAATTTCACTGCACCTGTTTTAACATCTGCAAATCTGTGTACACGACCAATAAACTTTGATTTGATTTGTGTGTGTGTGTGTGTGTGTGTGTGTCCAGACCAATTAGATTCATGGAAACCACAGGTCACGGGGTCCGAGCATGACGCATGTCTACATAGAAAGCAGAGCGTTTTCCATGGGGCAACCACAGTTCACATGGGGGCAACCACAGTTCTTCACTTTCCATGGGGCAACCACACCTTTTCACTTTCCATGGGGCAACCACACTTCCTCACTTTCCATGGGGCAACCACAGAGCAGGCTCAGCTTGCCCGGCTGTCATAAATTTTCCGCTTTCACGTAAACAATGGGGATGAACCAGAAAGATCTGTTTTAGGCTAGACCTACTGGAATTCTTTACAGTTTTGTTGTTTTCCCAACTGCTCAGTTCACTTGCCCCAGGCAATAGGGCAACCCATAAGGTTCTTCCTACAACTAGGTTCTGGAGGTTTACCTAGCTACATCAGGAAGAAGAAGAAGAAGAAGAAGAAGAAGAAATCTCCACCACTCTGGGACCTCTGGTGCTACCTCTGCTCCTAATCTCTCCTGTCCTGTTTGAGTCTTATGCGTGATTGACTGACCCAACAGGATTAGAGGGCTAATTACAGCTTTGGAGAAAGAGCGAGAGAGAGTGAGAGGGGCTGAGAGGAAAGGAAGATTGAAAAGGAGGACAAAACAGGTGAAGAGGGAGGGCAATGAGGAAGAAAATGAAGAAAGCATTAGAGGTACAACACACCCACTTTAAAATGTTATTAGTTGACACATGGAATGTATATGTTTTGGTAGCACTTTATTTTACGATATAGACATGACCAAGCATTTATTCAAAATGACACCAAAAAGGTAATTACACAGTAACAACCTCTGAATTACAAGCACCACTAGACACCAATTGTGTTGATTAAGACGTTGATCGCTGACTTTGCATTTTGCTATGGGACCATTGTCGGAAGTTTCCTCCTAGTCGCAGTCGTCCAAGAAACTGCTCTTTCTCATCCATCCCTTCCTTCCCCCACAAACCTTGCACCTGACAACTTATGAAAAATGTATGAGTGATGGCTAAGATCACAACCAATGTCTTACCTCTCTCTCTCTCTCTCTCTCTCTCTCTCTCTCTCTCTCTCTCGCTCTCTCGCTCTCTCGCTCTCTCGCTCTCTCTCTCTCTTGCTCTCTCTCGCTCTGGGAGACTCAGCACTTCGTACTGCAGTGGACCTGCAGAGGGAGTTTGAATTACATCATAAATGTTGCTAACTGAAATCTGATCTGAGAATAATATCAACAGGAAGGAGGCACCAGAAAGAGGGGGAGGGGAAGAAGGAATGGATAGATCAAAGAAAGTTTAGTCTGTGAAAATTGGGGGTTTGCTAAGGGCGTGGTCTGCTGTAGTGTGTGTGTGTGTGTGTGTATGCGTCTATGCCCACTCTTGCGGGTGTTTGTGTGTGTGTGTCGGGTCTTTCTTGCCTCTGGCATTGAAAGGTCCTGGTGTAGTGTCTGGTTTGCTTAGATTACAGATTGTGACATTTGGCTCACGCGTGGGCGGGCTAGTAGAAATGTTCAAAGGTTGCTGACTGCTCAGTATAACTTGGTCAGACAGGACCAGGGAGACTTTACACCCAGCCAGGGAAGGAACTTTCACCTACACCGCAAGGTAAGACTGCTAGCCTTACACTTTTCTCTATACCATGTCAAGTTTAAAGTTCTTACCTGTCTCTCATATGGATTCCTTTGGATGTTAGCGATTGAGTGTGAGTATACTCACACAGCTGGTGTCTGTGTGTAAATGCACACTTGTTTGTACTTTTCCCATGTGAGGGGAGGAGTGTTTTGTATACAAACTATATGTGTGCCTGGAAGGCAGAAACTGAGTGGCTGGAAAACACATACTGGTATGTCAGCTGCTACATTTCCTGCTAGCCTGTTTCTCTGGAATTTTGATTTCCCCTACTTTCTGGCACAGTGAAGACAAACGAAGTGGGTCTGCTTATATGACAGAGTGTTAAAGTTCAGGATACGTTATATGACAGAGGGTTAAAGTTCAGGATGTAAATGTTGTTGTCAGTGTATGGTGACATCATGGTGGATTTATACAATATGAGCTCTGAGAGCCATTTTACATATTTATGATAGAACATTTGAGAAACACCATTCTCTATGAAAATAGCTTTATGCTATTCACAGTTTGTTTTCATAGAATGTGCCATGCAAAAAAAATATATTAGGAGAAGCCCCTTATAGATTATAGCGCAGGTGGACAACCCTTCTGGAGAACTTGGGTATGTAGGCTTTTGCTCCAATGTTGATTCAGTTAATCAAGGTCCTGGTGAGCAGTTGATCAGTAGAATAATTTATGATAGATTAGGATTAGAGTAAGGGGAAGTGAGAATAACATGGAGAAATACGAAGACGAACAGAGAAAGACAGAGATAACAGAGATAGAGACAGAAACCTGTAGATGATTCCCCTGCTGTTACAATGACCCAGTGACACAGAAAACTGGGATATGATATCTGAGTCAAACTGTGGAGTTGATCAGTAACATACAATGAATAGAAGCTATGAGGTCAGGCCCTAGTTTCCTGCATAGAATAGTTTTACAATGGTTGTAACCTAAATGCAACTTCAATTCAAGACATGACATTCAGAATTCATGTAAACATTACAGTTTTGAAAACATAGCTTGTCCCAAAAAGTAGTTCTCTTGCACAATTTATCCAGGTATGGGGTAAATTGAGCCGCGAAACAGGGTAAATTAAGCCGTCTACAAATTTCTGTACTGAATGAAATATAACCACTACCTTTTTAAAACCCATGTCTATCTTTATTTCCCCAAACACAATTAATCACATTCACTTTTTTAAAATCTTTTCATCATTTTAAGCATATTTTAACACAGGCTTAACACCTAACAAACAAACTTTTAACACTTATTGTTATCTCATATCCCAGCGACAATGCCTTGGATTACACAAAGGAACTAAACACATTAATTTGTTCAACTTGCCATTGGCTCAATTTTACCCAAAGGCAAACATTTTGACTATATTACTCTGCACAGCTACAAGGATGCGAATTTTCATGCTAGGTTTATAGACCTCATATTGAAGCTTATAGAGACCCCAATGATGTATAGAACAACCTTAAAAATGATCTACTTTGGTTTAGATGAAACCTCTAACACAATACATTTATTTTTATCAAAGACTCCACGAAATGATGACCTCTTCCTACATTTTAGGCCAAATTAATTTTGTGTATGGTTTCCTAGAAACAAGGGGTGCTCAACTTAACCCTTTTTCTCAACTTACCCCTCTCCTCTACCCATTGTTTCATATAACACCACTGACCCTCACTAGCTTGCGAAAACTGCAAACGTTGGTACATTCACAGTTAATGAATGACATTCGCAGAGAGAGAGAGAGAAATAAACGTATGTATCTAATCAGTTTTAGTGCAACCATGGTTAATGGTAAACAGCTTGGATGCTAACGATGCTCCTAACTGGAATCCTAACAATTAATTTACACTACCAAGGCTCAGTTCATACAGTTAATCTGACCAAGGGCCCATGATGGGCCATTTGAGGTGGACAAGGCAAAACCAGAAGAAGTAATGGTCTTATTTGCGGATAGTTGTCCATAGTAGACTGTAGAACATAATAGCCTGGAATACCTTTAGGGTCTCTGAGGTAATTTAGGCATTGTCTGACTCTTGTACTGATACCTGTAATGAGCAGAGGTGGCATCACATGTCCCAGAGTGGTGGGGCAATTTATTTACTTCCTGATTGTAACCAGATAAAACTCTGGAACCTTGTCAGGGACAAGTGAATTGAGCAGTTGGGCAAGTTTAACCTGCTCTAATGTTGCCCCATGTGATTTATTTTGACTGAAAACGACACAACTGTAATGAATTCCAGTAAGCCTAAAAATTGATCTTTCTGGTTTATCCCCATTGTTCTAAGTGAAAGTCGAACAATTTATGGCTTTCATAGCCGCGGGTAGTAGGGGTGCTGAGGGTGCTGCAGCACCGGCTGATGAATAAAACATGTGTTTTAACAATGAACTAGGCCTTTATTGCTCCTGTATGAGAAGACAAAAATGCTCCTCTGCGGTTCATTAAGTTCATTAAACTAAATCAGAAGTGGTGAAAAGTGCTGAGGCAAATGCCTGCTCACCACATGTTTGCCGGTGGCCCTGGTAATGAGTGATGTGATAGAGAGCTCAAAGATTACTATTTGCTTACACTTTGGTTATTATTTTACTACACCTCTCTCTCGCGCTCTCGCGCTCTCGCTCTCTCTCTCTCTCTCTCTCTCTCTCTCTCTCTCTCTGTCTCTCTCTCTCTCTCTCTCTCTCTCTCTCTCTCTCTCTCTCTCTCTGGCCAGCAGATGAAGCCAGTCTTTCTCCCAGCACTGTCCCGATCGCCCTCTGCGGCGGTACCCATGGCAATGAGATGTCGGGCGTGTACCTGGTGAGAGGAGCTGCAGAGGCAGAAACTGGAAAAGGCAGGGTCGGCGACCTTCGACCACAGTCATATCCAACCCACGTGCAGTCCAAGTGTGCAAAAGATACACCGACATGGACCTCAACCGTTGTTTCACCGACGCCATACTAAGGTATAGGTTGTCATAAGCACAAATGAAACTGTACATGCAAACAGTGTGATCCATAAAGGGATAACAACTACAAATGTATCCTAACTTCTTACCTCTAACAAGTATGGACCTGTTGGCAAATAACTATTCAGGTGTGAACTGTATGAATCAAAGATGAGTTCTTACAACTATGTAAAGAAGCCAATAATAACACAATGCATTGTAAAGAGACAAGGAAACATACACAATATAGCTTCAATATAATATATCCCTCTACTGTGGAGTCCGTGAATTAACAATGTGGTCATGGCAACATTTCTAGATATCTTTGGATATTGTTTTGGAACATTCTGAACCTTGCAGCCTGGGCTGGAATGTGCCTGGCCACCAAGGGCACTACTTATCTGAACAGTCTAATGCAGTTTTTGCAGAAATGGGACTATATCATAATGAATATTAGTTCTTAGTACTTAATTGATACTCAAGATTTACTCAACCTACAGAGCTAAAGGGATGGCATCCCAAAGAGTTGGTGGCATTTACTTCTCCCTCTCAGTCTCTCACCAGCAAAGATGAGTAGTTGGTATTCTCCCACGCCAAAGCGATACACCTTTCTTCTAGTATGCACACTCGTTCACGCTCTCGTTCTGTCCCCCTTCTCTCTCACTCTCTCCACACACATCCACCTCTCTCTCCCTCCCTAGTTCACCTGGACGGACGCCACCCCGTACGGGTGAGGCTGCCCAGAGCTGAACACTCTACTGGGGCCCAAGGGCAGCGTTGGGCCATGGACCCTGGTGTGTGACCTCCATAACACCACAGCAAACATGGGCCTCAGTCTGATCTCCTACTCTGACCAAGACTGGGTCATCTTGCACATCTATAGACAAATCCAGGTGACCAGAGCTTCAGTTCAATTCAATTACAAGGGAAACTGATCCAAGACCTGTACTTTGAAACAATGTCCCCTTCTCCTTAGTTGTACTGCCAGCCTCCAATGTGGGCCATCAAATATGCTCTCTAGGGTCAAAAGTGAATCTTAATCTGTTTCCGTGCGAGAGCATTAGATTAAAATGGAATGAAGATTGATCTGTTTTAAAGGGGAAGTGGATGGTTAATCTGACTGTTGCTGTCATTGAGACAATATGTAGATTGGAAGCATTACTGTCTGGAAGGGGAAGCAATTGATTCTGTCTGTTGCTGTCTCTAACCATCCACACTGTGTAAAAAAAAAATCATGACAGCTGTGATGGAAACAGGAAGTTTTGGTACAATTTTTAAATGCCGACAGATCATTTGTTCCTTCGATATGGTGGGATATTTTTGTGTCGATAAAATTAATAATGCGAGAAATGGCAGTGGAAACACATTGAATGCGCAAATATTGATATAATAACCATCATGTCTAAGTAAACTTGGAGTCACACGGTATATGGTGCGTGGTCCTCCCACTCCGCACTCGGGAAACTATGCAGTTTATTGGGTTACAGATGAAATTACTTATGATGAACTTCACAGGGTGGTGAAAGTGCACAGTGATATGATCTTGATGCTCCTTTCCAATAAATATGAGAGTCTGATTATGGTGACATGATGATCGATGCTTGACTGCCATTTGACAAATAACAAATATCCATAATAATCTAATAACGTAGACTAGCTTACCCACACAGCCTACCCACACAGCCTACCCGCACTGTATCCGCGAGCTGTTGTGCTGCTGTCTAGCAAGAGCGACAAATGCCAAGCACTGGTAGGTACATTTGCTATTTAACGCAACAGTTATGGTGACAAAACTATCTGTAGAGTTGAACATGTGATGGAAACACATTGTGTGCACTATTGTAAGGGTTGTGGTGAGGTGTGACCCATGTGCGTGCATGATAGAGAGTAGGCAGTAGGCAGAGATGTTGAAACAAGAATCTTTACAGGTGGTCCCGAAGCCAGGATACAAAATAACGGACTGAAATAATAAAGAAACAGGGAGAACACTTCGAGTACCTGTACATACTTCTCCGATCAGACCTGATTAGTACTGCTGAGCATAGAGAAACTAGCAGAGAAAACTGAACAAGGGAACACAGGGAAGTGAGGGCATAAATACAGGTGAACAGGTAGACACAGGTGACACCAATAGGATGATGATTAGTCCAGACTGTGAGTGAGGAGGTGCCTAAGGTTGTCGGAGGAGGACACCTAGTGGATCGCCCCGGAACTGCGACCCCCTCCTGTAACACACTATGTCATCATGCACTAATTTTTATCTGCAAGTCCGTTTGGCGGAAACACACCACTGGTGGGAAAATTGGCATATTGTCTTCATGCGGATTTAGAATATTCGTATGAAAATCTGTTGCCAATTGGATGGAAACTTAGCTACTGATACAATGCTGGCTGGACTTAATCAAAATTGGAGTGTATAATTTCAACATGACTCTATTGCTTTCTTAAAGGGGAAGCGCATGCACCATCTGACCCGGGTTTCTACGAGGAGAAGGGGCTTCATCTGACTTCTATAATCTGGGTTCTACGGGAGTGTAAAGATTAATCTGTTGTGTTCTCAGAGGAAGATAACCTCAGCGCCCGTGAGGTTTATCCTGCTGGATCTACCCTTAGCTGATGCCTACTCTCAGGACTCCTGGGCAAGCATGGCTTCTGTAAGTGTTTGTATTTGTGCTGTGTGTTCATGGGAAACACATCATGCAATCTTCTTCCTGTCATAGGAAACCAGTGTATTGTCAGTATGTTTTCCATTTACATGACAAACGTATTCATTCTGATGCTGTCACCCACAGCGATAGAGGTGGGACCTCAACCCCATGGTGTGGTCAGGCCGACATCTTCAACATCATGGAAGGAGGCGGTCGACCAGACACTAGGGGATTGGGTCCAGTGCTTCAACTCAGGTACTTCAACTCCCATCGTCCGTAAACATTGCTGAGCCCTCACATCGCCTACACGCAGAATACACCACCTCGATCATCGCTACCTAGCCTACTGCCTTGGTCAAGAACAAGAATAACATTAACATCATTCATATCTACAAGCATCAGCTCCCGTACCAGGAACAGATACAAGGAGATTTTCTTCATGCACATGGGCCACCAATTTCAACACTATGCTGTTGGTCTTCACTGCATTTATGGTTATTGGATTTTGCGTATTTTTTCCTATCGTGTGTACTATAACTGGCCTCTGCTCGTTTATGTAATGTATATGTACAGTGAGGGAAAAAAGGTATTTGATCCCCCTGCTGATTTTGTATGTTTTCCCACTGACAAAGAAATGATCAGTCTATAATTTTAACGGTAGGTTTATTTGAACAGTGAAAGACAGAATAACAACAAAAAAATCCCGAAAAAACGCATGTCAAAAAATGTTATAAATTGATTTGCATTTAAGAGGGAAATAAGTATTTGACCTCTCCAATCAGAAAGATTTCTGGCTCCATGTGTCTTTTATACAGGTAATGAGCTGAGATTAGGAGCACACTCAAAGGGAGTGCTCCTAATCTCAGTTTGTTACCTGTATAAAAGACACCACTGTCCACAGAAGCAATAAATCAATCAGATTCCAAACTCTCCACCATGGCCGAAGACCAAAGAGCTCTCCAAGGATTTCAGGGACAAAAGATTGTAGACCTACAAGGCTGGAATGGGCTAGAAGACCTTTGCCAACAGCTTGGTGAGAAGGTGACAACAGTTGGTGTGATTATTTGCAAATGGAAGAAACACAAAAGAACTGTCAATCTCCCTCGGCTTGGGGCTCCATGCAAGATCTCACCGCGTGGAGTTGCAATGATCATGAGAATGGTGAGGAATCAGCCCAGAACTACACCAGAGGATCTTGTCAATGATATCAAGGCAGCTGGGACCATAGTCACCAAGAAAACAATTGGTAACACACTACGCGTGAAGGACTGGAAATCCTGCAGCGCCCAGCAAGGTCTCCCCCTGCTCAAGAAAGCACGTATAGGGCCGTCTGAAGTTTGCCAATGAACATCTGAATGATTCAGAGGAGAAATGGGTGAAAGTGTTGTTGTCAGATGAGACCAAAATCGAGAGCTCTTTGGCATCAACTCAACTCGCCGTGTTTGGAGGAGGAGGAATGCTGCCTGACCCCAAGAACACCATCCCCACCGTCAAACATGGAGGTGGGAAACATTATGCTTTGGGGGGTGTTTTTTCTGCTAAGGGGACAGGAACAACTTCACCACATCAAAGGGACGATGGACAGGGCCATGTACCATCAAATCTTGGGGTGAGAACCTCCTTCCCTCAGCCAGGGCATTGAAAATGGGTCGTGGATGGGTATTCCAGCATGACAATTACCCAAAACACACGGCCAAGGGCAACAAAGGAGTGGCTCAAGAAGAAGCACATTAAGGTCCTGGAGTGGCCTATCCAGTCTCCAGACCTTAATCCATAGAAAATCTGTGGAGCGAGCTGAATGTTCGAGTTGCCAAACGTCGAGCCTCGAAACCTTAATGACTTGGAGAAGATCTGCAAAGAGGTAGTGGAACAAAACTCCTCCTGAGATGTGTTGCAAACCTGGTGGCCAACTACAAGAAAGTCGACCTCTGTGATTGCCAACAAGGGTTTTGCCACCAAGTACTAAGTAATGTTTTGCAGAGGGGTCAAATACTTATTTCCCTCATTAAATGCCAAATCAATTTATAAAAAAATTTTACATGCGTTTCTGGATTTTTAGTTGTTATTCTGTCTCTCACTGTTCAAATAAACCTACCATTAAAATTATAGACTGATCATTTCTTTGTTAGTGGGCAAACGAACAAAATCAGCAGGGGATCAAATACTTTTCCCTCACTGTATGTATCAAAGACAAGTTCCTTTCAAGAGAAATTACGTTTTCTATTCTATTCTAGTCATTAACCAAATACAAACCTTCTCTCATTCTCTCCTACCAGGAAGTGCCTTTGAAGGTGGTGAGGTGCACGATGTGTACACCTTTGTGAAGAGTATAGACTACCCAAGAGACCCAGAGACCAATCAAATCACTGCTGCCATACATCCCCAACTACAGGTTCAGGAACATTCTGCCGTTGTATATAATTGAACCTAGCTGCAGTTGGTTAAAGTCCTGTACATTAACCCTTCAATGCATAGCCCTAGGAAGTAGGGTCGCTGGGGGGGGGGGCAGCACCCCCTCATAAATTGGAAATAATTTTATGTAAATTGTAGGCTCTAAAAAAATGTTTTCTCCAAGATGATATTACTCCTGTCTGAACAGACATCAATAAAAATAATTAAAAATACTACACCAGAGAACATAATTTAGCTACAGAGGATAAATAGCTTTAAAAAAATAGCTGTGGACCACTTACAGTTGGGAAGTCCGCCAATTTGGGCAGCATGCAAATGTGCCAAATATAAACGGCTTGTTGAGTTGTGGCCATAGATACAAACCATTGAAGGATTTTGGAACCCTGACACTTTGACTGTTAAACTCCTTGGGTACACTAGCAATAACCGACAGTCCTGACCTGAATGGGAACTGCCATCTATGGATTATATTTCTATGGTTGGTTGAAGCTTTGTCACAAATTTCCCCGAAAAAGATACAATATCGAGAAAAACTTAGGTTTACTGTTTGAGCAAAGCAAATGCCTACTGCTGAAAAGAGGAGAAGAATATTTCTGTAGAAGCTAAAAAAATATATGTATTCTGAGTGAAAAGCACTTTATCAAAGAATACCGATATATTACTCACGAGCTCATCGGCCATCACCGGTGAGTTGCTATGCTCTTATCTTCATCATTTGGTGAATCAGTGATACTGAGAATATTATTTTGTAGCTTCTGTATGCCAATACTATATACTGTATATAATATATATCAGGGTTTCATTATGACAACTTGGCGCCTGACAAGTGATTGGGAAGATTTTTTATTTATCAGACATTTGAGAAATGTGCCGGTCATCCATATGCATTGGGTGCATAACCCATTAGGGAATCCATCAACGCAGCCAGCGCCCATCAATAAACTAAGACAGTAGCCTATCTGACAAGGATAAAGTAATACATGTTGGTGTTGTAACATGACGTATAATTACAAAGACACTATTCCTTGTGTTTCCATGTGTAGCATATGCAAAATGTATAGCCTATTGTTTTATTGTTATTTACTTTCCTAAAATAACAATTGTCCACCTCATGGTTCCAGCTGTCCGAGAGATTTCTGCAGTAGGTGCCAATCTGGGCATTGCATAGGCTTCATAGGCTTAGGCGTCCACTGTATGATATTAATTTGAAAATATAAAGGAAGAGAAGCTTAGGCCAAGCCCCCAGAGAGAGTGCCGGTGGCATGCTACGACACCACATGCATCTCTTTACCCTTGTCAGATAGGCTACTGTATCTGCTATACAGATATAGGCGTACAGAAGCAGACTCATTTCGTTATTTTTCTAAAGATAATCACTACATTGTTAGATTATAGGAGTAACCCTGGTAGGCCTGGTAGGCCACATCAGCTTCAACTGTCGGAGTTAGTTGGAGCACCATAGTGCACTGCCTTCATATCATAGGCCTTCAGTATAATGAATAAACAGCCACAACACACCAAATCTTTACAAAGTTTCAACATTTTATTAGGGTAATATCAAAAGTAAGTCAAGCCATTGTTATAGGGAAAAATGAGGAGAATATTATATAACGGCCAAACACAACATTACAGTTGGAGCTTAATTTGGCCCAAAGAAAATGGCTTCAACAGAATCAAACAAAACACTTGCTTGAACTTTGTTTAAACCTTCACATTTTGAACGTGTCTATTTGCGGTAAAATACAGGAGAAAGGCTGTGCTTCTACCATACCGAACACCTGACAGCAATAGGCTAAGGATATTTATTTTACAAAAGGCCTACCCATAACATACAGTATCTTAAAGTAATACAGAGTACATCATTAAAAAGGCAGAGCCCGAACTTAATTTAACCAACATAAAATGTATCAACAGAATGTACAAAAAAACCACGTTTCACATATTTAAAAACTGGTTTAGATTAATAAATAGGCCTACAATAATAACAATTACTATTTACATTTTAGTCATTTGGAGACGCTCTTCAGTTAGTGATGTACCATTTTCTTACTGGCCCTGGGAATCAAACCCCAACCCTTGCGTTGCAAGCGCCATGCTCTATCACGGAGTGTTCTGGGCCAATAATGATAAAACAAATTCTTATGAATATAAAACATTTATATAGTTCCAAAGTCTGCATCCTACCTGGAATAGCCGCGGTTGCCTGAATTTTGACATTTGTTTCAGACTCTGCTAAAAAAATCCCCATGTGTGAGACTCCTAAAACTTGGTCTGCTTCAACTGTATGCCAGTACACAAATGTGATTATAGATGCGTGGCAATGCTTTATGATAAAGGGACCCCCCCAAAGCATGCTGATGTGACTCTTTCTCTCCACCGTGACTTCTGCCTCCTCCCCATCCGGGAGATCCAATGTTCCTGATGTTTTCTGGGAGATAGTGAAGTACTTGAAGGAGAAGAAGTCCTCCATCCCTACTTTATGAATCGAGTGTGCATACTATGAGAAGTGTATTCCTTCCACCGGACCGAAAGATGACTCCGACTATCCCCCCTTTGCAAGTGAAGAGAGATTGATGAAGGAAGGAGGAAAAGAGACAACTGAAGAGCGGGAGAATCAAAGGGAAAAAATGCACAGAACCACTTAAGAATTACTAACTAGTCTAACCTCATTTTCAATTGATTTTTTATTCCATTCTTTTAATCATCACTAAATGACCTCTGGGAATACTGTATGTGAGAAATTATGCACAGTTCAATGCAATGATCTAGTATTTCAATTAAACATGTACATTTTGTTTAATTAGTTGTCTTCAGTGATGTAATGTGCATTTCACTGCTCTGTTTAATCTTTGTGTTCTCGAGGTACAGACCACGAATTTTCCTTTAAGATATTTAATGCGGAAAAAGTTTACAAGGTACACTATATATACAAAAAAGTATGTGGACACCCCTTCAAATTAGTGTTTTGCAATACTTCAGCCACACTCGGTTGCTGACGAGTTGTATAAAATCGAACACACGCTCTAGCAATCTCCATAGACAAACATTGGCGTAGAATGGCCTACTGAAGAGCTCAGTGAAGGTTTCTGAATGTGGCACCGTCAGATGCCACCTTTTCCAACACTAAGTCAGTTCTTCAAATTTCTCCCCTGCTAGTGCTGCCCCGGTCTACTGTGGGTGCTGTCATGAAGTGGAGACGTCTAGCACCCGGCTCAGCGTCAGCGTGATAAGCTCACACCGAACGGGACCGCCGAAAGCTGAAGCCCCACAGCGTGTAGTAAAAATCGTCTAGTCTCCTCGGTACAACTTTCTTCCGGAAAGTTGGGGCTCAAACTGCCTCTGGAAGCAACTTCAGCACAATAACTGATTCGTCGGGACGGCGAAATGGTTTCAATGCCGAGCAGCCGCATATAGCCTAAAGATCACCTTGCGCACATTGGTGGAGGAATAATGGGAGGATTGGTTCGAGGAATAGCCTGGTCTGGGGCTGTTTTTTTTTTTCGGGCCAGGCCCCTTAGTTCCAGTGAAGGGAAATCTTAACACTTTACAGTGTAGCTCAATTGGTAGAGCATGGCGCGCAGCGACGCCAGGGTAGTGGGTTTGATCCCCGGACCACCCTAACGTAAAAATGTATGCACACATTACTGTAAGTCAATTTGGATAAAAGTGTCTGCTAAATGGCATGTTCTTATTATTATTATACCAATACATTCTAACCAACTTCATGTCTCTGTGTGGCTGAATGAAGCAATTTCCTGTAGCAGTATTTATCTGTAAATCCTTCCCAGAAGAGTGGAGGCTGTTATGGCATGAGAAGTTAACTCCATATTAATGCCCATGATTTTGGAATTAGATGTTCGAAGCAGGTGTCCACATGCCTTTGGTCATGTAGTGTATGAATGCAGAATGTCGTCATGCAGAAATGAGGTTGAAGTTGGCATGAAGTTGGATGATTGATAGGTGATTTGTAGAATGAAAGCATCTTGGTAGACGTCGTCAGAGGTGGTGTCATGTTGTATCCAGAGGAACCCTGGATGATTAAAAAAGACATAATGGTTCGGAATGGTTGAGGGAGTGTGATGGTTGAAGGAGCGTGATGGTTTGGGAGGATGGTTGGCAGTGAGTAGATGTGGTATTGGGAATGAGCTGAGTGTTTTGGGTTGGGAGTCCCTGGTGGTATCTGCTTCTCGGCCTTAGAGTTAATGTATCCCTGGCAAAACAAGAAAGAGCAGAGAAAGGGGGGTGGAGGATCACTCGAAAATCTTTAACAGAAACTGGATTGGGTGAGTATATACAGCCACTGATTGGCGAATGAGGTTATCAAATCCAAATCAAATCAAATTGTATTTATCACATACCTATTTAAAATATTATTGTTAAGATTGTAGCGAAATGCTTGTGCTTCTAAGCTCCGACAGTGCAGTAAAATCTAACAAGTAATATTTAACAATTTCACAGCATATGCCCAATACACACAAATCTATTAAGGAATGATTTAAAATATATCATGTATGGACAAGCAATGACAGAGCGGCATGACTAAGATACAGTAGAATATTATAGAATAGAATGCAATTACATACATGAGATTAGATGGAAATGAGTGCAAATATGCTAAACATTATTATGTGACTGGTGTTCCATTTCTTAAAGTAGCCAGTGATTTCAAACGGCAGCATGTGCCTCTAATGTTCTAGTGATTGCTATTTAACAGTCGGATGGCCTTGAGATGAGAAGCTGTTGCTCATTCTCTGCGGTCCAAGCTTTGATCACCTTACTAACTTCTGGATGATGGCGGGAGTGGCCAGGCGAGTAGCTCAGGTGGTTGATGTCACAGTATCTTTGCCTTCCTGTGACGCCAGTGCTGGCAAATTGTCTTGGAGGAAGCCAGGTGGTTACCCGTAATCGAACCGCTACACCCTCTGAAGCCCTGCGGTTGCAGTTTCTGATTGCACGTACCAGCGGTGATACAGCCCACAGGATGCTCTCAATTATTACATCTGTAAAAGTTTGGAGGAGTTTAGGTGCCAAGCCAAAATGTCTTTAGCCTCCTGAGAGTTGAAGAGGCTATGTTGCGCCTTCTTCACCACACTGTCTGTAGATGACCATTTCAGTTTGTCAGTGATGTCACCAAGGAACTTGAAGCTTTCCACCTTCTCCACTGCGGTCCCGTCGATGTGGATGAGGAAGTGCACCCTCTGCGTTTCCTGAAGTCCACAATCATCTCCTTTGATTTGTTGACGTTGGTAAAGTTATTGCCTCTGGCACCACACTCCCAGGCTCTCACCTCCTCCCTGTACTACTGTTGTGTCGTCTGCAAACTTGATGATTGAGTTGGACGTGCTTGCCCACCACAGTCATGGGTGAACAGGGAGTACAGGAGAGGGCTGGAAGCATGCACCTGCTTGTGGGCCCCAGTGGTGAGGATCAGCGAAGTGGAGATGTTTCCTACCTTCACCCTGGACGCCCCATCCAATCAGGACCCAGTTGCACTGGGGCGGGAGTTCGAGCCCAGGGCCTCGGGGCTTAATGATGAGCTTGAGTGGGTACTATGGTGTTTGAATGCTAGCTATAAGTCAATAACGGCATTCTTACATAGAGTATTCCTCTTGTCCAGATGGGATAAGGGCAGTGTGCAGTGTGATGGCGGTCCATCGTCTGTGGATCTATTGGGAGCGTTGCCAAGCAAATTGAAGTGGGTCTGGGTGACAGGTAAGGTAGAGAATTTGATATGATCCTTGACTAGTCTCAAGCACTTCATGATGACAGGGGAGTGAGTGCTACGGGCTATATCATTTAGTTCAGTTACCTTTGCTTTCTTAGGTACAAGACCAATGTAACCATCTTGAAGCATGTGGGAGACAGCAGACTGGGAAAGGGAAAGATTGAATATGTCCTAAACACAACCAGCCAGCTGGTCTGTGCATGCTCTGAGAGGCGGCTAATGCCGTCTGGGCGGCAGCCTTGCGGGGAGGTTAACATGTTTAAATGTCTTACTCACGTCATCCCCAGTCCTTGGTAGTGAGCCTCGTTAGTGGCACTGTGTTATCCTCCAAAGCGGAGCAGGGAAGGTGTGTAGCTTGTCTGGGGAAGCGAGACATGGGTGTCGGCGGCGTGGCCTGGTTTTCCTTTTGTAGTCCGTGATTGTCTATAGCCGTACCACATCGTCTGGTGTTTGAGCCGTTAATTTACTCACTTTGTCTCTATACTGATGTTTGCGCGGTTTAATTGCCTTACGGAAGTGAAGTAGCTAAACTGTTTGTATTCTCCATATTCCCGATCACTTATACCGATTAATCACGGTGGTTTCGCTTTCAGTTTTGCGAATGCTGCCTTCTATCACGGTTTCTGGTTAAGAGGTAGTTAGGGTAAATTGTTTGATTGTCAGAAGGAGATGTAAATTGTTTCAGGTGTGGTCTTTCCTCCCAAACTTTAGTTATATTGCCACACAACACCATTTAATTATTGCAAAACCCTTGCCTTTACATACAATGTGCTGCTCAGACAACCAGACTGGAGGGGTCACCATAGGTGAACTTTATTCTTATGGGGAAACACTATGCAGTGTACTTTAGGTATAGTTACATATATAAAACTCTTCTACAAAAGCCATAAGAGTGTTTCAACACATTGATACACTTCATAAAATGTGTCCTAGTAAACCATATCAGTAAACCATAAGCGTACTTGGAGTTAGTGCCAGTTGTCTCTTATCATTGGTAGTTTCAAGCTGGCTTCAAAACACTGTAGGCTTCAGAAAACCTAAGTATTGGAACTGTTTACTTCAACATAACAGAAAAATATACAATAAACATCAAGAGAGATCAAAACACAGCTTAGCTAAAGCGTCATCAAAACAACACAGGATAAAATGTCTTCACATTCAAATAAGAATAATAATTATAGATGACAATGGCAAGTGGTTACAAAAGTAACATTAAATCAACATAAGCCACAAAAAACAATTCTCATCAGCTGAAAAAAAAAAATAATTTGGCAAATGGGGCCCAAAGTCACTACAATGCTCTACAGATAACACTTCAAAACCATAAAAAACTGTTTAAGTTTTGGAAAACCCACAAAAGATTGTAGATTATCTCTCGTTACAGTGATGCAAAAGCGTTCATTCAGAAATGTTGAGATGTTCAACTTAGAAGCAAAGGCAAAATATGACTCGCGTTATTAACTTGAATTTAAAAAAGCATTACTAAAATACTTCTACAAACAAAAGTAAGAAAACACTATTTTTTCCCTCACCTTCTCATAATCAACCACAGGTTTTGTTATACCTGATGCACATACAATGCGTCTTCTTTGCGGACAAATTAATCTCAAATTCAAATCAAATTGTCCACTTGTCTCTATGACAGTGAGAATCTCTTAGGATATGTTTATGCAGGTGATGTCTAATTTGAGGTTTACTTGGCTGTGTCGGCTGTCAAACAGTTGTGCTTAAGGTGGAGTGATTGTTTTGGCATTACCTGAATGAATTGCAGGTGGAGTTAAGGTGGATTCTTCTTTAGGCCACCCTGTGGGGTGTAGTTGCTAAGATGTCAATGAATGTTCAAGTCACCCTAAAATCTGTCAATCAGGTATAGTAGCAGAAAGGATTGTCATGACATCAATGTAAAATTAGCAGATATTTACAGTGTGAATCACTGTAATACCTAAGGCTTTTCTTCATCTGGTGATATAGTGTACAGGCTTTTTGTCGCTTGCCCAGCATTATATCACTTGAGTTGTGTTCAGTAGGAGGCTGTGTTATACAGAGGCCATGAATGCTTTGACATGAACAGTGACACATGTCAGCTCTGGTGTCCCATTTCTATTTACCGTGGCTGCGATACGTTTACCACCGAGCAGTGACAGCTAAGTTGCTGAACCAAATAAATGTAACACTAATACCTTCCAAGGCAGCAAGGGGTATCCTCTGAAACAAGCTAAAACTACTCAGGGTTTTCCTAAAATTAACCAGCCCTCTTTATTTTATTACTTTATTGATATCTTTAATTGTGATTATCAATGTACCTTTCTTCCCTATCAATATTTATTTATTTTTAAAATATTACAAAAGTGTTACATTGCATTAAGTTGTCCCTTCCTCATTACTAATGTGTAATATCATTCACCTGGGTATTTCATTAAATAAAATATTGTTCTTTTATATAACTATTTTCCATGGCCTGACTTACAGGAAGCAATTAGGAGTTAATTCACCTTGCTCAGGGCACATTTAAAATCATTTAGCAGAAATATTTATCCAAACGGATAATTGGTTTTGTTCTTTGTTGCTCAAAGAACACATTTACGTCATTTAGCAGATGCTCTTATCCAGAAGCGACTCACTAATTATTAAATCAATAACCCCTATATCATTTTTTTTTTTTTTGGAAATTGAAGATTTCTGCTATCTTATCCCAGGTAATCCTTAAAGAGGTGGGGTTTCAAATGTCTCGGAAGGTGGTGAGTGACTCCAGCTGTCCTTTTGGCGTCGTGAGGGGGAGCTTGTTCCACCGATGGGGTGCCAGAGCGAACAGTTTTGACTGGGCTACTGGGAGCTGTGCTTCACGCAGAAACCCAAGCAGGCCCGAGGTGGGTCAGGCAGCAATGCACCCTCGTTTCAAGTGTAAAGGACTGATCAGCCCGAAGGTACAGGGTGCCGTTCCCCCTCCTGCTCCATAGGCAAGCACCATGGTCTTGCCCAGCTGGATCTGGAAAGCTTCAGCGGAAGCCTGAGGCTGGAGTGTGCGGAGGGGGGGAGTAACAGTGGGAAGGAACGGAAGGGTTAAAACACCAGACGGGCTGCGGCATTCTGGATGAGTTGTAGGAGTTTTAATGGCACAGGCAGGAAGGCCAACCAACCGTGGAGGTGCAGTAGTCCAGGCGAGGAGATACTTGAGTTGATGCGTCTTCCTCAAATGAAAAGGGATAACATGCAATCTTTGATAGAGAGAATCTGATTTCATTGAATTCTCTCAACTCTTGTTTCGATCATTTCATTCAGAGTAAGTGGAAACAGTTATGCAAGTTAGCCTGCCCCAGAGCAGGTTAGTTCTGAAGGATTAATTTACCATAGAAAGGGTGAGCCACTTTCAGTGTATGATGTATCCTGAATTAACTTGAGTTAACCAAAATTACCTTGCTAACTACTGACCTAGCCATAAGTTATTTTCTATGTATCGTGTTGTGTAGACTGCTTTAAGTTTAGTTTAGGGTCACATTCAGTAAACCATGCCATTTGTAAATCCCAGCTCTCTTCGCGACAGGAAGACCCGTGGGCGCACAATTGGCCCAGTATGCGTCCAAGTTGAGAGAGGGAATAGCAGCAGGTATGTAAGCTCAGTTGGTAGAGCATGGCGCTGGCATATAGGATTGTGAGTTCATAAAATTAATGTATGTGCCCACAACTGTAAGTAAGCTCTGGATAAGAGCGTCTGCTAAATACTAAAATGTAAAATGTAAATATAAATTGTTTAAAACGTATTGTTCATAAAACATCTCCCTTACAAATTGGAGTCTGCATGCGCTAACAACACTCTACAACTTCGCATTTTCCATTTATAAACGCCGTACTCTTGCTGACGCAACCCTGACGTACCAAAACCCCCCAGTCTCTTCAGGCCACCCGGTGGCCCGGTCATGCGGAGTGTAGTTCTGGGTGGCTCAGGCGGCCCACAGGAAGAGGGCGGCCGCCATCATCTGCAGCGGCGGAGATGAGGGCCAGGTAGAGACCAGCTCAGAGGCCGTCCACGCCCTCGGGCAACACCCAGACCCTGTGGCAATTCTTTGAAACAGCACACACTGTGCCCAGGAAACACAGACCTGGATGGGAAAACAACATGCGATCTTTTGTAATTGTACATTTAACTTTGTTTTACCTTCTTTGGCAAAATGTTAATGTCTATTTCATGCCAATAAAGCTTCAATTGAGATGGGGAAAATTAGCATGGATAATTAATGTTGTAGCTTTCATTCATACTTTTACCATGTTGTTGGGTGTAACGTTTGTGTGTCTGTTTGTGTGTGTTGAGATTAAGGTTTTCTCCCTGCCGGCCATATGCTCCTGGTGGCGCATTGGTCTAAGGCTTGCTGATTCGCAGTGCTAACTCAAGCCACACTAAAGATCCTGATTCGAATCCAGGCTCTGTCGCAGCGGCCACGCGGCAGGAGACTCATGGTAGCGCACAGTGAATGTAGCGTGGAGTCCAGGGTAGGGAGGAAATGCGGCAGGGTGTTAGCTCAGTTGATAGAGCATGGGCGTTTGCACCAGGATTGTGAGTTTGATTCCCACGGAGCCCATATAAAAAAATGTATTCACTAACTGTAAGTCGCTCTGAATAAGAGCGTCTGCTAAATATTTAAAATGTAATGTAAATGGTTAATTGAGTTGAGAGGCATTGTGATTATCATGTAGTTCTCACCCTGTGGGTGCGCCTCACCAGGGTTGAGGTGATTCTGCAGCAGAGGCAGGCGCATACCCCGATGGGCCGCTAAGAGACACCAAAGGCTAGGAACACCAGACAGCAGGGCTAGCTGCCCTCCACAGGTCTGCTCAGACACAGTGAAGCCCAGAAATGTCAGAAAAGTGTTTAAAACCAGTTATTTCTATGATTTTTGTAGGCCGGATATACAATATCTGAAGAGAGCTTCATGAGACAAACCAATGTTAGGGATGTAGCTCAGTTGGTAGAGCATGGTGGTTGCAACGCCAGGAGGTTGTAGGTTTGATTCCCCTCCCGGGGAAATAATGTATGCACTAACTGTAAATCGTTCTGATAACTACTATTAAATAACTAAAATATATGTTTATTACGAATGCATGGCTATAACAATGTATGTTTTGCCTGAGAGAAGAAAGTAGAAGAGATGAGGTCATATTTTATCAGTAACAATAAAAAAACAACAGTAAATACCCCAACATTTCCAACCTAATTTTCATTTCACTAAAATACAAGCTTCAAGTTTGAACCTTAAGGTTATTATACTAAACTAAAACAAAATAAAACTAAAATCGAAAAACAATTTAGTAATTTAAAATAAAAATAAATAACAAAACTGTTTATAACCTAATTTTCACTCCAGAAATACTACAATTAAAACCATGAATTGCTGTTCAGTTGTAGTTATTTTCTCTCAATATTTTAGGAAGAAATCTAATGGGGTTTTCAAGATTCTGAACCTGGCGTTCCACATTGAGATCAGGTTTGAATGGTAAGGTTCAAACACACTATGAAACACAGCATCAACATGGCAATGTTGCCATTTTTACTCAGCTCTTATTTCTCTCTGTCTCAACCCAATTAATGCACTAACTGTAAGTCGTTCTGATAGGCGTCTGCTAAAATACTAAAATACTTATAAATCTTTATTACGAAATGCATTCATTTCTGTGTTTGCCTGAGAGAGAAGGTAGAAGAGATGAGGTCCCATGACTGTCATAGCAATATGAAACAACAGTGAAACCACCAACACATTTCCAACCTAATTTTCATTTCTTTGAAACACAAGCTTAGTTTGAACCAAGGTTATTATACTAAACTAAAACAAAGTAAAACTAAAATCAGGAAAAAAACAATTTAGTAAATTGAAATATTAAAAAAAAAAATAACAAAACTGTTTGATAACCTAAAAGTATACACTCCAAAATAACAAAAATTACAATTAAAACCATAAAGATTATGTTCAGTTGTAGTTATTTTTCTCTCAATACTTGGGAAAATCTATGTTCATTCTTCGTTTCACATTGAGATCGGGTTTGAATGTAGAGTTCAACAACCACGACTGTAGGCGAGCAACCAGGCTCAGAACAGCATGCTTGGTCTTCACTCATTATTAC
The DNA here is from genome assembly GCF_020615455.1 of Coregonus clupeaformis. Classification (NCBI taxonomy): domain Eukaryota; kingdom Metazoa; phylum Chordata; class Actinopteri; order Salmoniformes; family Salmonidae; genus Coregonus; species Coregonus clupeaformis. The sequence continues at coordinate 621 of NW_025534621.1, read as the reverse complement.
TCAAACCTTCTTATTTCTCTCTGTCTCCAACCCCCATATCACACTCACAAACTGAAATGTGTATTTCACTGTACAATCAATTAGTAAGAGAGAGAGCTTTAAATATAACAATTTGTGTGTATCCATACGGCACCAGCAAAGGATTGTTTTCATGTTTCAGTCTATTTTGTTGATGTATTGTGTGAATCCTCTTAAGTGATATGTTATAATCTGTTTAAAGAAGCCATTCCAGGTGAAAGCTGGTGAAGATACTAAGTGTGCCAAGCTCTAACCATAAGGTGGCTGCTTTGAAGAATCTAAATCCTAAAATACATTTTGATTTGTTTAACACTTTTTTGATTACTACATGATTCCATGTGTGATACTTCATAGTTTTATTCCTTCACTATTATTCTACAATGTAGAAAATGTAGGTAAAGAAAAACCCTGGAATGTGTAGGTGTGTCCAAACTTTTACTGGTTCTGTCATGTCTGTGTCTGTGTGTGCGTGTATTGCAAGGCAAGACTCACATGTCCGAAGCAGGTCTCCCCAGTGTTGTGATTCCTGGTTCTTGTGCTTTGGTACAGCTGCTGAGAGCAGAGTGCTCACTTATTTATTATCTTAGATCTAACAAAAACGAC